>NC_085029.1:6532591-6814499 GCF_963692335.1 Osmerus eperlanus | reverse complement strand
AATCCGTAGACGGGCGGACCACCCCTCTGCTCTGTGGAACCAACCCCCCCACACCACAGCCAGCCTCCCCAGACCCGGGCCACTGCCCTCTGCTCCACGACTACAGTTACGCACCCTCGCCCATGAGCCCGCCCAGCCCCGACGCAACCTCCAACCCTCACACACCGTGCTCGCGGGACTCGCAGCGCCTGCCTTCCAGCGAGGACACTCGCTGCTCCACGCCTGACTTCACCTTTGAGGAAAGGGTATGTCCTGGCCGGCTCTTGAATCTTCTTTGTGTCATTCATTGGTGTTGGTTGAAGATTTTCATTGTTAGAGAAATTCGTCATAGATGCAATTGTAAGGATGATTTAGTTGGTTGTGGCGTCTTCACATTTTTTCCATGGGGGGTGGGGCACAAAGAGTCACAAGTGACCGATCTGGGTTGAAATGAACCCAATTTATCCTCACTTTATATTTCGACGTCCCACGTTTCTGATGAGATAACGTTTCTAAACTCCCATCTAGACGGTGGCACCGTGGGAGCGGAGGAACTTCCCCATGTCAGAAGACCCCGCACCAGAGCCTGAGGTCGAGTCCGACGACGATACGAGGCAGAGGGTGCGCAGCATCTCCGGTTGCCGAGTAACTGGCTATGGCAGACTGGACTCTGAGGAGGCGGACCCCTCGCCTTGTGAGGAGGATGTCTCTAAACAGAAGGCCACCACCAATCGATGAATGACTGACGGGACGAGGTTCTCCCTTCCCCCCCCACCTCTCCACTTTGGCATTAACAAGCAGAACCTCAAACCGGAAGAATATATTAAAAGGGTTCCTGTTGTTTGATATTCAAACATCAGTCTAATACTTTTCACAGTTTTAGTGAATATTACGGAAAATAGAAGCCTTTCCCAACACTTGTTTTTGTCACAGGAAGAAAAGAAAAAAAAGATGAAATGTTGAAAAAAAACAGTATAAAACAACATGTTACAAAAAATTATTTCTGTAGTAGGCTAAATAATGTACATGGGGCTTAGTGGTGTTTCATATGTCGCGTGCACACTTGTAGCACACTATGTAGCGGACAACTCAAAAGTATGGCCAAAGGGTGTTTTCTATTGACTAGTTTGCTTGTACTTCCCATGTACATTTTTAGTGGAGTGACGAATAACAAAACAAGAAAAAAAAAAAGAAAAAAAAAAATCCTCTCATACTTCCCCAATCAACAGGTACATTTTGGATGTAACCTCTTTTACTCAGAGGTTACTGAAATTGTAGAGCACTTCTTTTACTGCCAAGGGTTTGTGTTGGTTTGCTTTTGTTTTGTTTCATTCCTGACACTTTTTTTTTTGTATCGTCTGTTCAAACTTTAGGCTTTGTTTGTTTTTATTTGGATGGTAATCATTCCTTTAGAATCAGGCTTCTCACACCTAGCCATCTCTCTCCAAGTCATATATGCCAGTGGGATGACTGAGTGAAAGGAGTGTGATGGAGCACTTCTCTGAATGCAGAAAAAAGAAAGAAAAAAAATGCTAATGCTTATCAGCTCAAAATAGCCCAGCAAATGGAGCTCAATAGATAAAAGGAAAAATAAAGATCATACTCTTTATCTGTCGTATCCTCTCCCCCCCCCCACATGCCTTTATGGTCAGCAATATATTATGTTATTGTAGTCAAATTGAAACTCAAAATTCAAATCACACTGGTGGTGGATCCATTACCCACATCATCCATTCTGGGCGTACAGGTTCATGCTGGTGAATTATTGGTAGGTTTATATGTTGAAAAAACCTGTTTGTTTCTGGTTTCACTTGACAGGAATAAGAAGTGTCCTCTTGCAATTGTTTAAGATGTAGCAACTCTTTGCTAGAAGCCACCCAGACCTCAGGTTTTACAGTTTTAAGGGAATATTTCTAATGCTGAGAATCATTTTGCCCCTCAGTAGGTAATTCTGATCTAAAGAGACTGCTGTTGCAAGAGGCATGTTTTTGCCATCCCACAATGTCTAAATCTCACCGCCATTTCTCCCATGAATAACTAATTGCTATGCAAAATATATGGTTGTATAATTTTACACCTGTGTTTTTATGCCACAGTCATTCAATCACTGTATTTTTTTTATTTTGTAGTTAAGCGATATGTCGATGTACCTGTTCCATTATTGCAGCAGTAAACCTAATCAAAAGCAGACTTGTTTTTTGTAAATAGTACCATTAAAACATTTATGTTAAACTTGACATGCTAAGGTTTTCACCTCTTTATTGCAGCAAAGTGAGAGAAATGAACTGTGGTGTGATCGTGTTTATTTTCAAATTCACATACAGCAACAAGAAGGATCATAAACCAGTTATTGATAAAATGCACAATAACATCAACAATTACATTTTTCACAACTGTACAGCCGCAGAAATAACAAAAGATGATGGTGATAGTTGTTACTGCAAACCTTTCCATTAGCCTTGGCACACAGGCATTTGGAGAAGACTTTTTCCAATCAAGACCCCAGAATTTGATATTCCAGACATTTGTATACAAAACACCTGCCCTATAACTTAGTCCCAGTCTTCCTCATAGTGTGCGCGGTGCACATACCCATTTAACACATTAAATGAATTTTGTCTACTAGTGATACAAATTAATCATTAGTTTTAGCATGCAGATTATTGTGTTGCAAGCACACCCCTTCTGTGCGCCACGCTGTTCCAATGTATCAATTCAGTAGGCTATATATTTGCAATACATAGCAAACACACAACATAGGAAAAGTATATTTGTATAATCAGTTCACATTTGGCTGTACCTAAAGGAAGGGGTTGTCCTTTGTGTTGAAGTATCCACGCACTAATACCTACATATATATCCTATTAAATACACAAGCATATATTACAGGATATACAGTGAAAGCATAGTGACGTTGAAGGGAGGCAGAAGAAAGTCAACTGTCCTACATGAAATGCATGCAAGTTCATTTACATGTCTGGAATTCAATAACAGGAATACTTTTAGGTAATGGTGAATCACTATAGGAATACAGCTTAAAACTGTTGAAACATTTTAAGGAGGGGACCATATAGTTTTGTGAGATCCAGGACACAAATTCGGAACAGCTAAGAGAATAGTGTGTTTCTGGTGGTGGACATGCGAATGTTTCTTTGCCTTTTACTGTTTTCTCACGTGATCAAAATATACACAAGCCATAGCTAATTTTAAGGTTGTAGTTAAGGAGGACAGTCACACATTAGTGAGTCGCCTATCTCAGCATATTAGTCATTTGAATCGAATTGTATTATCTAGGTACATGACCTGTATTTAACACAAGCTCTATCCATGATCCCAATTCTATATTTTTTAATTGAGAGGCTTTTCAAGCTAGCCAGAGACAATCTTTCGCTCAATGAATTCCACTGGCAATACTTAAGTAAAACTTGACTTACCACTTCAATAGACAAAGCTGAGACGCATTTACAACAGAGCTAGCATATACATAACCTCAATAAATTAACACCGACAGCAGGCACAATA
This sequence comes from Osmerus eperlanus, assembly GCF_963692335.1. Taxonomy (NCBI): domain Eukaryota; kingdom Metazoa; phylum Chordata; class Actinopteri; order Osmeriformes; family Osmeridae; genus Osmerus; species Osmerus eperlanus. The sequence continues at coordinate 6,810,998 of NC_085029.1, read as the reverse complement.
CAAATGTTTTTTCATATCAAATACATGTCATATCCACAGAATACAATTATAAAAATGTGCCGAACACAAACCAAGGTTTCTAATCTAATCATCCTATATTCGTTTTTTTTTTGGTCTGGAGAGGTATGTCATCCCCATGCCCAACTATTCTACCTTGATATGCAGTTAGCACGCAAAGCAAGGACAGCCAGTTAGTGAAGAGGACAAACATTTTACTGTAAATGGAAGCTTTGCTACACTAGCCCACCCGTTCTCTCACCATTGATTTGACCCTGTAAATGTTGAGTTTGCTTGAGACTGCAAAAGTGGGCTGCTTTACTGGTCTTAACCCTCTGCTTCCCCAATACTTTTATTGTAAATGTATCAAAAAGCCACTCAAGGGATCCGTCGTCCATAATTTTTCACACTCAATACATCCTCATCAAACGAAATGATTTGCAGTCCTTATGACAGTCAAATGAGTTGGAAAGAAATGGATGAGTGTTAACCATGACCAAGGAAACTCATGAAAGGTCAAGAGAAGACAGGGGAAGGGGACGGGGGGGAGACGATCTACGATCACAAAAAAAGAACAAAAAACAAAACACTTAATGTAGCCTTGGCTTACATGAATCTCTAATTAAGACCTCTTTTCTCATGATATTGTCTCAATAACAGTGTTAAATGTCAGTGAGGATAAACAGTGATGGGTAGCTAAAATAAAGTCTCGTGAAAATGACAAGGAAGGTGTCTGAACTTCTATATGTGGTAGTGTGGCAGGACCCTCGGCTGTGCATTCACAGGCCTTGCTTGGCCAGAGAGGCAGACACCTGGTCAGCCAGCGTGGACAGTTGTGGTGAATCCGCCATATTGATACTGCCAGAGGAGGACATGGTGCTGAGTTGGTTGGGTGAGTCTTCCAAGGAAACAATCTCTGCGCCGTGGTCAGTGCGGGCCTTGGCTGTCTCACGGAACGTCAGTTTGTGGTTCTCAATCTGTCAGTCAAGAACACAGTTTAGCTAAGTGATTAAGCAATTTGGTTTCCTATCTAGCTATCTGCTTCTGAGAAATCAGTAATAAGTCATTAACAGGACTGACAAATACGTAGCTAATGAATTCACTAGGAAACAGTAACACTGGTTGCTTGGTACTTAGTGCTAAAATGCGTATACATTGGCAATAGGTGTACTATCTTTAGATACAAGCAGAATTATTCAACCATACAGCAGAATTGTCAAAGCTATACATTTATGACACTGTTAGGACACCCTCTAGTGGTATAATGTCAATAATAAAGTTGATATGAAGTCTAAAATTGTAAGCTGATATCTGATGCTCCGATACCTTTTTCCTTATACCCTTGCCATGCTACCAATCCTAATACATCATATGCACATGTCTCAATGGTGTAGATAACCTCCTGGCACTGTGGATGTCGAGTACTTACAGGAGTCCTCAATCTTTATGAGAGGGTTCATCAGGACAGGTGTGATGGGTGCAGAGGGAAGGGGCTGAGGTGACTGAGGGGGGGTGTCTGCAGGGGAGAGGCCGAACATGTCCCCATTTGTGGGGCTGTCGTTGGAACCCCCTTCTGCTTCCTTCCCTTTCTCTCTCTACAGAGGAGCCCCGGAGAGGGTGGCAGGGGTAAACCACGCAACAAAACAAACAGGTGATCGGGGTGAACAGAAAGTCCAAATGCAAGACAAAACAAGTCAAAACAATGATTCAATGAATAATGGTAATAATAAATGAATAAATAATGAAGTGTAAAATGAGATTGATGATGAGAACACACAATTGGATATGTGGAAATAAAATTGGGTTAGGTGGAATGTCGTTCTAACTGGGAGGGATTGCATACGACATGAATGAAGCCCGACAAGCCTGTGGGAGTGGCACTGTAATTAATGAGCAGATGAGGAGGGAATATGCCCAGCTATCTGGAAAGAGAGAGCAGGAATCTAGCATTTAGGAGTGGTGAGAGAGAGTGCAGGATCAGCAAACACAGGAAGATGAGGGGATGAGAGGAGGGGAATTAAAGCAGGAGTTGGACAGCCTCAGTCACCTAGTCGCCCAATTACAGCCTTCAACTAATGTTGTGGGTTGTAGCTTTGTACTGAAAATACACGATGATTCTTAAAGTAGTTGATGTGTTGCGTGTCCTACTTGTTATACAAGTAGTTGTCTGTGGGCTGTATTACAATACATATGTGCTCTGCGTGCACTTAATTGATTAACCCGAACTGAAGTAAGCTGACTGTCGCTTAACCTTTTATTGAAAATATGACACCCATCTACTTTTTAAATGTAGCTATTCATTGTGTATTCACAGTATGCATGACTTATTTTGGGGAAAAGGGGGAAGGGGATGTGCAAGCAAAGCTTGAAGCGTAAATAGAAAAGTAAGCTTCTAAAATGCATCTCCCTAATGTATGATGAGCACCACCAGGACATGTATCTGTGTTCTTACCCTCCTCTGTCCGCCCCCAGCCACATGCCCAATGTTGTCAAGAGAGCCGATCTTTGATTGGACCTTGAAGTCCAATTTCTCAGACTTGATCTCAATATTTCCGCCACCTTGTAAACCAGAGTAGAAATTGATCCATTTGTAAATGTGTATCAAATGCAAACAAATCATTATGATATTAATATTTTCTTTTGACAGTGACACCTTTTTACTGAGAATGGAAAGGAAGGTTTTTTCTTCTTACCTGGCTTGTGGCGGATGTTGTCTTTAGAACCACATTTAGATTGAACAGTGCCCAAATCGATTTTCTTGTGAACAATTTGAACCTGATATGAAAAAGGAGAAAAGACAAACAGAATTTTTTTTACACACTTGGCAAAAAGTAATGATTGTGAACTTGCCATGCATGTAAAACCACGACCAGAGCTTTGCCTGCGCACTGACACATTCGTTATCAGAGGGTTATCTGAGAAAACAAAACACTGTTAACACACAATTCACACAGAGGCACTGAACTGCAAACTCATTAATTGTGTATTATGAACAAATATAATTTCAATTAATATTTTATTATTATTTATTTAGTTTGCCATTTTGGTACATTCTAAATGATCAGAGATGTAGATAAAAGTGATCCCATGTCATGTAGTATTGCTTTACAAGACAGTGATAGATATTATACATTTCCAAGATCATGGGCAGAAACCAAACAAAGTGGCTTTCAGATATGCACTGTTTATCAGCCACACACCACAACTCTTGCATAGATCTGATGATCTCATCACAAGCGCCCCTGTGTGAGGGGTAGGCTGGTGTCTCTTCACACTAAGCCCTCTGTCTAGTGAGTGAGGTCACTGTTCTGCTTTCTATTACAATGGGCTGGTGCCTCAAAGAAGAGGCCTAACCGACACAAACACATCGTGCTGATCAGAGACGGCCTGTGTCATTTTTGAAACCTTTGTTTCGAAAATGTTTATTGTTGTTGTTATTGTAGACTTGAACTATTTTTTCTATGAAACTGTCATTTGTATTTAATTTGTAATATGTCAAAAGTTATTTAGAATTGTATTTAATCCTATATAGTACACTGGTTTCTGATGCCTATCCAACTATTGTCAATTACTTACAAAAAAGGTTTGGATGTTGGATATTAACTGATATTAACTGACAATAACTACACCATGTGTGTTATTGTATAGTATTATCAAATTGGATTAATCTCACCACCACAAGTACATTGACATATACAGGTTTCAGGATGTGTCATCAAGCCTATTTTACACTGTCATGAGCATGGAACAAGATTAAATTAGATCTGATGTCATGAGACAAAGGGATCCTGTTACATGAAGTAATTTAAGCAACCTGAATACATTTAGCACATGGTAATGCCAAATATAACATGACCATGTGCAAAGTCACATCCTTTAGTATACTGGATATTTCACAAATGCATATAGACTGCAATGCTCATGAATATTTGAATAGGCTTCATGACAAGGTTTAGTGTTAACTGGGAGTGCTGTGGTCATAAACTGGTACGGATCAGAGTGGAGAGAGGGGTTTTCGTGCAGTAGTGTCTGCATCAAGTTCCTTGGCGAAGATGCGTTATTTAGTTGAAGGAGGCAGTGCTTTGGTGAGAGCTGCATGGAGTCATGGGAAGATCCCTTAGTTACTCACATTGCCACCTCCGGGTACATGTTTCATATTATCTTTGGAGCCACACCGAGACTGGACATTACTTAAGTCCAACTTCTTTTCAAGTATTTGTACCTGAAACAGCGCAGATGTAGGGGAACAGAACATTATCCTTGGGCAACCAAGAGCAGCAAGGCTGCAAATGAGGACCAGAAAAAATAAGGAAAATATTGTTTTGATGGAAGACGAACGTGTTTCAAAACGCCTGTATATCATACATAAAGGTTTAACCAGGCAGTCTGGCTTGACGTAACCAAGGTCATAACATAGAACCGATAGAGAAGGGCACTTCGTATTTTACCAAAGGTTGAGTTGTTGATCATAACTTTAGAGATACTCAAGATTCAGGTGTTGAGTCCCTTAGTTACTCACATTGCCACCTCCGGGTTCATGTTTGATATTGTCTTTGGAGCCACACTTAAGACTGGAAATGACTAAACTCCAGCTTCTGATTAAGTATTTGAACCTGGAGTGCAGAAGTAAGGGAATAAACTGTTATCCAGGAGTACTAGGATGCAGCAGGGCTGCAAGTGAGGAAGACAGAGACTGCCTGATGTTGTGAAATTAAATCTTGTGATCTTGAAGTCTACATTTTCTGCTACATTTAATGGTGCTTTGCTGCTACATTTAATGGTGCTTATTAGGTAACTCAGATGGTGTAAAAAATTAAACAAATCACAAATTAAAGCAAGAAGCTTAGGAAGTTCTCATCAAAGGCCACCTGTAGACACTTTGGAACCTATTGCCTGGTAAGGTCGTTTCTGCGATTACCCTTTTTGTTGTGTTTTGTGAAAAGCAGCTTTTGCACCACCAGAACAGAGCAGTTATGGAGCAATAAGTCTAAAGATACGCTTTTAGCACGTAAACTAAGTTACCATAGTAACTCACCCTGCCCCCTCCAGGAGTGTGCCTCATGTTGTCTTTGGAGCCACAACGAGCCTGAACGTTGCTCACGTCCACCTTCCTATCGAGTATTTGAACCTAAAATAAGCAGAAGTTAGGTGTTAGTCTTTAGAAAACCAAAGCAGCAAGGCTGCAGATGAGGACCATGTTGAATATAGATGGATCGAGATAAGTGCTGTACACCCATCTGTACACACACACAAGATTAAAAGATAAAACATATTTGAAAAGTGCAAAACTTAGAACCGGTAGACGAGTAGGACATCTCCAATTTCCACAAGAGTTCGATGATCATAACTTTAGAGATACTCAAGACTCAGGTGTTGAGTTCATCCCTTAGTTACTCACATTGCCACCTCCGGGTACATGTTTCATATTGTCTTTGGAGCCGCACTTAGACTGGACATTACTTAAGTCGATCTTCTGCTCAAGTATTTGTACCTAGAAAGAGTAAGGGGTAAGGGAGGAGACCGTTATCCTTTAAGGTTTCAAATCAGAGGACTCTCGACCGATTCAAGTTAACTTCCTAAGTAAGACTTGAAGTAGTTCTTACTTAAGCAGTGCAATTATGTGTATGACATATAATTAGTCATAGCACAGTTCTTCATGAAGTTCCAAGTTATCCAAGCATTCACTGTCAAAGCATTTTAAATGTTTTAATGCTAAACTCATTTCAATGAATTTGTGCTAACACCACCTTAGTTCCTATGACCACTGTCCACACCATTATTGTTTTAAGTACCCTGGAAACACAACAGGTCAAACGACATAAACCTAGGTGCAATCTCCTGTGTAAGCTTCCAGAGCAAAACAGAGAACAGTGAAGGGAGTGACTTGTTATGGAGAAATGTGAGGAATGTAGTTGTTCAAAAGCCAAGCTTACTCTGCCGCCACCAGGCTGGTGTTTCATGTTGTCCGTGGAGCCAATCTTTGACCTGATGTTCTTCAGGTCTGGCATGGGGGCTGCAGCCGCCAGGGGAGCGGGAGGGCGGTTCTTGAGAGAGCCAGGGGACTTAGGTGTCGAACGCACCACAGCCACTTTCTTCACTTGATTGGCTGGCACAGCCAACGGCTTTCCAGGAAGAGCTTGGCTGTTGGGGGACTTTGGAGTACCAGGGCTGCTGTGTCCACTGGTGTCTTTTAGAAAATTGAAAGGGTGCAATAAACAACCAGGTGTTGTATGTACTTCAAAAGGTTTAGTAGAACCTACAGTAATGCTAGATTGCTCATGGATCTGAGAGTACTATTTATTGCAACATCATTGATATTAATCATTCAATATTACGTCCAGACTATTTTTAACGTTTATGTGTTTTTGCTTTACCTTTATCATTTTTGGACGCTGGCTTCTTAGCGCTTGGTGCTGAATCAAAAAGTAATATGACACATAAAATGATATAATCTGCATTTAGCCATTGTTCTTTTAAGTAACACTGAAAATGAAGAATCTACACACCTGGCTGAGCTGGGGTTTTGGCAGGAATTTTTGTTCCAGGGGCCTGAGGCCTAGTACCCCCTGGAGTCTATGCCCCCGAAGGAGAGAGAGAGGGTGAGAGGGTTAGGTGGGTGGGGGACAGAAAAGACAGAAGGCAAGAAATAGAAAATGTAAAAGTAACAAGTGCTTCAAACAAAAACAATATTACCAAAAACCTGAGCATATTTAATGCAATCAGGCACAATCCAATTCAACAAACATGAAATCGAACAAATGTAAATGCTCCCTTTCATACAGATGATCAAGTCATTATCCATAGGCAAAGAAGTCCAATCATAACATGCACAAAGTTGCACAGAGGAAATGACAAGCCGTTTTTTTGCGGTTAGATGTTTGACTGGAAAGCAATGCAGGTTTTAGAAGGGGTAGGGGTGTAGTTTAAGACAGACTTACACACTTTCCATTAAGAACATTAAGCCTTACTTACTCGGGACTTCCTGGTTCCCGTACTGATGGCTTTAGTGGGTAATGAGCTAGGCCCATTTGTGGTGGAGGCCTGTGTTTTGGGGGTTCTGTTGATTGGGGAAGGTCTTTTAAGGGCAGAGGTGGGTCTAGCTTTGGTAGGAGTTTTGCATGGCTTGATATGAGGGGGGAATGAGCATAAAAAAATGAAACCTAGGCTTTAAAAGTAGGAATGATTTAACACAAAGATAAAACATTTATAAATATAAATCCCAAATCACTTACCTTCTTTTCGGCACTGTCATTATCAATCTTTGCTTGTGCTGTAAAAATAGGTAAACAGCCCTTTTCAAGAAACTTTTTTGAAACTCAAAACTGTCTTTTAAGTAAAAAAAACAGTAATCCGTGATTTAATTTCATCATTAACCAAGTAAAATAAGTTCAAAAAGCAACCACATGAATGTGTGTGCATGGGAAGGTGGAGACAATATGGAAAACAAACACCAAAATGAGTGATGTGAAAAACTCCACATGCAAAATGACGTATGACACACAGGATATGAGGTAACACTCAAGGGGATTCTGGCAATATATAAATAAGAGCGGATGCGGGAGCTGCAACGTGAGCAAAACAAAGTGTGTAGGGAGAACGTCAAGCTTCCTGTCAGCCAAAAGATTATTTCCAACACATTGGGTCAAGAGAGTGCTGTATAGCATTCAGAACTGTTTTATAAAATAAAAAGTGTAAGGAATTAACTGAATGGAAGTCGTTCAGAATTGTGCATTTGAATTGCAAACAGACCTTTGAATATAGCAACTGGAACCAATGATTTTCTTGCAGGAGAACTTTGGGAAGTTCTCTGGAATTCAGAAGCCTCTGAGTGTGGTATGATTTTACTGATCTTAGTACAATCATCCACATCAGCCAGGGAAATATGGCTAGCTCTTTTGGTGTCAGATGTTACTAATGCCAAATATTTGTCCTTCAACATGTTCTCAGTGAAGGGCACTTCAAGCACCTCAAGCACCGTGCTAATGCCAATTATATTGTTGTCTTTCAAAAAAAGTGAACTGGGTTCTTGTCGATCTGAAAGATGTGCACTGTTTCCTGCTAATGGTAGAGATGTCCCAGGATCCAAGCTGGAACATAACAGACTATGAGCACTGAAGGAATCTGGACTTTCTGGAATGATCTGCTGTGTAACCCTGTTGCAGGCACCAAGAGACCCAGGATCCACAGGCTCATTTGAGATCCTTTCTCCATCCGTCCATGAGGTGCTTGTTCCTATGGCCGTGAGATCTTCCAAGGCCATGCTGCGCATTAAAGATGTTCCTGGCAGGTCACTTGTTACAGATATACACTCGGATGTATCGAGACTGACCGCTCTTTGAGAGTCTACTGCATGGGCCCACTCTGGACTCCTTGAGGCTGGGGCGTCACGTAACCTTGCTGATCCATAGCTCATGTCTTCTGAGGCCCACAAAGTGTGACTCCTTTCAGACTCCCAGGCATGTACCCCAACTGAATTTATAGCTTCTTCCTTCCCAGTGTCCAGGGAACAGGAAGCTGCCAAGCTCATGAAGCCCATTCTCTCCTCAGTTGTACTGTTGTCAGCAGCCTCTGCTCCAACCAAGGTCAATGCCGACCCACTATGGAATTCTGCACCAGTCTCAACTAATTTGTTTGAAAAGCAGATTAATGGTGACATGGCGGATTTCATAGTGTGCCTCATAAACATTATAATAAACATTTTAAATAAAGAACTGCTCTTGATTATATTTACAAAATTCAATTTGTAAATATGAATAGTGCAATGAAACGAATATGATGCATTGAAAACGTGTACATAAAATATGAACGGGGTGGATGGTAATTAGTGGCTTTACTTTCAAATGTCGCTTATGGCTAAAACAAATGATGTGACAAAATACATCACAACTGGATGAACATGTAATACAGACGACAGACAACAATAGCCAAAATTGACTGGACAATGAAAATTGCCATGATTATATGCTGTCATGGAACTGAATGATGCATTGTAAAATATTCTAAAGAGATGGCTGCAGCCTTGTTTATTTACATTAATGGTTATGTAAGAATGTTGTTGTAGCTATGCATTATTATTGTTTTTTGTATTTTTGTTAAAGACCTACTTAATTGTTTTCTCTTAATCAGTGATTACTGTCCTGTATAGCCTACAAATAAATAATAACAATAATAATAATATAAATACAATGATAATACATGATATACTTATCAACGTAAAGAAATTGATTCAAAATACATGTTGTGCTCAATAAAGTCAAGTCTTCATGTTCAAATCTTAACCAAACAAACCATATAAGGTTGAGAAAGATCAAGTGACATACCTGTTGTGCTTGATCCTCCAACTGCTGTTGAAACAGGGTGATGCAGTGAAAAGAAACAGAAGAAAGTATGTTATAAAGTAGCCCATCAACCAAATACACCTGTCACTCATACTCCAGAGCCACACCACTGCAAAGAAAACCAAAACAGCCAGGGATAGCGTGTAAAATCCATAAGGTCTGAGGTTAATGCACAAAGCCACATTAATTCAACATGATCAACGCATTTGTACTTGTTTATTTTACGTAACAAACATGTCAGGCTAAGTCATTGTCTCTATGGGTTCCATATATGCAGACATATGAACAGATTTTTAGATGGAGGTAGAGGCTGAGACTGTCACTGAGACACATCACTCTCATTATAGTCTTACATGGTCCAACACCACACCTAACCTGGTATTCCATCTGGTAGTTCAGCTGTGTATTCCATTACTGTGGCATTCACCATATCTGAAGGCTCTGGTTCTGTTAAACAGATCACACGCCTCTTAGTTTCTCCATCATTCAGTCTTTTATAGATACTTATTAAATTGATAATTGGAAGGGGTCTGTCTCAGTTTTATGTTATGCTGTAACTTTCTAGTTGGCGCCGAAAATGGCTGCCTAGGTAGGCTCTCTTGCCAAAGTAAATTCCTTGTCTGTGCAAACTTTCATGGCGAATAAAAAACCCGTTCTTTAATCTTTAGTTCCGTCATATTGCCCAAAGCACAAATGAAGACAGGCACAGCAATGCCTTATTAAAATGCACCAACAGAGAAGCACAAAGAAATAAATAAAAAGAACATTAATCCATTAAAGCAAATATAAATGCTGAACATAACTTCATTCTTATGTTTGCAAACCACAAAACAGGTCGTCCATGTTGACTCTGAAGCATAACAAATAGTCAAGCCAAATATAGCTTTGGCGGTTAGACCAGAAGTTGTTAGGTAAAGTACACAAAGGAGGAGACGGATCTGTTGGTTATAAAAGCATACATTATTTGAATAGGAGGATGGTTCTGTATTTAATCTGAATGCAGAGGGTGGCCGGGGCAGCGGAGGCATACCAGATTGCACCTCCTCCTGACCCGAGGCACCAGGTGCCACCTCCTGCTCACAGGGGGTGGTCTCTACTTCACAGAACATAGACACTGGTTCATCAGATTTGTCTTCTGGTGACGGTTCCTCTCGCTCAACTGTGAGATGAAGGCAGGCTTTAAGAAAGGAGAAAGGCTAGACATTGACGTGTCATGCAAGATGCTGCTACATCTAACAGCAAATGGCATGTTGCAGTTTTGTTTTGGAATTAATTGATTCCCAAAGGTAAATGTACAATATGTAGTGAGGACAACTACTGAGTTTTAAACCATATAAATCTGCTGATCCAAATCTCATAGGAAGGTCAGATACCTTCCTATGAGATACATACCTTGTAGTAGCATGGTTTTCTTCAGAACATCAAACAGTGCATAAGAGTGTCTAGACATGCATTTTCACATGCATTCAGATATTTTGGTCACGCAACCACCTAAAGCTTTGGAAACACCAAAGGTTTCCCATAACTTAGTCCAATTGTTACAGACATTTGTTAATGACAACCTCATTATTGGATATATTTTGTTTTCTTGCAGTTGGCAGTATATTAGTAGAATACATATAGTATGGGACATGTTTAGCACCCTGTTAAAAGCTAGCTTGTTGAAACACTACAGCTCAGCTTGTGTTGTCTGTGATGGGTCAGCAGTCTCTTCTATTCCAGGGACAATTCCTAAGTCCAGGGTCTTAATCTAGGGGTTTAGGATCTTTTAAACAGATCAGACCTTTCAACCTCTCACTTTCCCTTACAACAACTTCAGGATAGGGCGTCATGCTTACTGTTCATGATCAAAGCATGTTTGGCTCAGACTGGAGTGCAGCTAAAACAACGAAATATTTCTAGCATACCGCATCCCCTTTGCAATTAGCCAGTGAGCCTTGGCTTTTCACGTGAACAAATGTTGTTTTTCTCAGTTTAGGTTATTCTAGATAGTCAGTGAATAACTTATTAGATTGAATTTATCTGACCTTGTTATAGATATTGTTGATAATTATAGCCTCTCATATATGTTATGATTTACAGTAATTCTTTGTAGGTATAGATTATTATTGTTCGTTTTAGATAGATAGCTAGGGATTGTCAAAATGAGCAGGACCAAAGAATTCCATTGTACCTGCACTTGTTACAACTGGCTGATAAATTTTAAACTTGAAACGTATTTGTTCTAAGAAATCTTTCTTTCTCATTTATCCTATGAGGTGGGCAGTTCAATATGATCGGTTGCCGCAAAGCCGACAAATTCCAAAGTACAGTGCAATTGACAATAATACAACTAAACATGACAAAATAAAATGTAACAGCCATTTCAAGTAATTCCAACAGAAGAAAAGCATGAGCTGTCAAACTCCGCAAAGAAAGTGTCTTTACTCCCTGAAGTGGGAAAGAAGCAAGCATAGCAACATAGCACACATGTTAGTATTCCAACTTCATGCCAAGGGCAGCGATAGTGATGTGGGCATACTGGCTTGTACACCGTCCTCAACAGTGGTGCTATGTGGCACACCTTCATCACAACGGGTGCTCTCTTGTTCAGAGAGCTCTGTCACCGGTCTGTCAGCATTATCCTCTGGTGACAGTTCCTTACATTCTGCTGTGTGATGAAGGTGAATTCGTTTTTTATGTTACGGTTACATATGTGAAGATCCAATTTGGGAGATTGCAACTTGAGAATTTGCAGAGCATTTTTTTTTTTTACATCTTAACATAAGGTGTATATAATCACTGAAGGGTGGAATGTAAAAAAATACCCTGTGAAATTGAAAAGTTAAATTAGTCTTGGCGCAGGACATCATTGCTTTGTCCTTAATTCCAGGTTTAATGGCTCTGCTTCGTAGGGTCCCACACTGAGGAAAAAAAGCCTAAAACGTTCCCATAGCGCATCAAGACACATGACAAATAGATTACGGTATTGAAAAGGATGAAAATGGTGATTCAAGTTGAATTCTAACACTATACTGTGCTACACAATGACAAAGTAGTTTTAAACGGAGACTTAAATATCCAAGTAAATAAAAAAGCAGACCCAAGAACTATTGAGCTCTTAAATCTCCTTGACAGTTTCAATCTAACTCAACACATAACAGACCCAACACACCGACACGGAAACACACTAGATCTAGTGATAACAACTGGACTAAATATCAATAATATTTCAATAACTGATCTACCCCTCTCAGACCATCATTATATACTTTTTAATGTGGAAATTATCCTAACAAAAAACAAAAAAGAATTCTTAGTCCATAGAAGATATTTAGACGATACAGCTATGATGACATTTTCTGAACAATTTGCTCTATATGAGCCGACTAACCATGATTGCTCTCTGAATGAAATGGTAGAGAACCTCAATGATGCACTATTATCTGTGTTAGACTCTGTTGCACCACTGAAAAGCAAAAAGAAGTGCACAAGCAGAACCTCCCCATGGCTGAGAAATAAAAATGTTAGTGAAACAAAAAGAAAATGCCGTGCAGCAGAGAGAAAATGGAGGAAAACAAAGATCACTATCCACTACAATATCTACAAAGATACACTAACCACCTATAACAAAACCATCCGTCTAGCAAGGAGAGAATATTTCTCCAACATTATTACAGAAAATGCCAGAAATTCCAGAGTTCTTTTCTCCACCATTGACCATCTGCTAAACACTGTCCCTGCTCCACCTCCATCCTCAGTAGTTAAATGTGAAGAGCTTGCTTTGTTCTTCAAGAACAAAATAACTTTGATCAGAGCTAGTATTATTAATAGTGGGGTCGAAACTGACATCAGTAGATTCTGCAACATAACCATGAGCACATTTACCTGTATCACACTTAGTGAACTTTCCAAAATTGTCAGCGAATCTAACTCCACAACCTCAGATATTGATCCTATACCCACAACATTCTTTAAGCGAGTGTTTGATAGTGTCTCAGGTCCGGTGCTAGAGATTATAAACACATCCCTTAGAACTGGAGTTTTCCCAGATGCCTTCAAAACAGCTGTTGTAAAGCCCCTATTAAAGAAACCCAAATTGGATAACAGTCTACTTGCAAATTACAGACCAATATCAAACCTTCCATTTATTAGTAAAGTACTGGAAAAGATAGTTTTAGTCCAATTAAATTCTTTTCTTGAAGAAAAGAACATCCTGGAAGTCTCGCAGTCAGGTTTCAGGAAATATCACAGTACTGAAACTGCTCTCACCAAAATAATTAGCGACCTCAGACTAAACTCTGATGCAAATAAAGTCTCTATCCTTATCCTGTTAGATCTCAGTGCAGCATTTGATACAATTGATCACGACATCCTAATCAATAGACTGGAAAAGCTTATTGGGTTCACGGATAGTGTATTGAACTGGATGAAATCATATATCACAGGAAGGAAGTTTTATGTTAGTTTAGGTGACCATAGGTCCAAGAAACATGAGAACTGCTACGGGGTTGCTCAAGGAAGCTGCTTAGGTCCATTACTTTTTTCTCTTTATATGTTACCACTCGGCGACATAATCAGAGAACATAACATAGATTTCCATAGCTATGCGGATGACACACAACTATATATATCCACTGAACCCAACGATGCAACGGCCATCAATTCCATTACCAACTGCCTGTTGGCAATAAACAAATGGATGAACGCTAACTTTCTTAAATTAAATGAAGACAAAACCGAAGTCCTACTATGTGGCCCCAAATCCAAAAGAGAGATGCTTATTAAGAATCTTGGAGGTTTAACCCCCTGTCTTAAACCAGAGGTGACGAGTCTCGGTGTAATCCTGGACTCAGATTTGAATTTCAACTCTCACATTAATAAAGTGACCAAAACAGCTTTCTTTCACCTGAGGAATATAGCAAAGGTACGACCATTCATAAACCAAAATGATGCAGAGAAGTTAATTCATGCTTTTATATCCAGCCGGCTGGACTACTGTAACGCACTTTTCACTGGTATTCCCAAGAAAACCACTGAAAGACTACAGCTCATTCAAAATTCTGCAGCTAGATTATTAACCAAAACTAAAAGGAGAGAACACATTAGTCCTGTCCTAGCTACTTTACACTGGCTCCCTGTTACCTTCAGAATTGACTTTAAGGTCCTTTTCCTCACATACAAAGCTCTACACGGACAAGGACCTAGCTACATTGCTAACTCCTTTATAAACTACACACCAGCTAGAACACTGCGATCATCAAATGCAGGCCTATTAGAGGTCACCAGAAGCAGTCATAAGAAGATTGGTGATTCGGCCTTTGTCAATTACGCCCCAAAACTATGGAACAAATTACCCATAAATATTAGGGAAGCAAACACTCTAGACATTTTTAAAAGACAGCTTAAAACCTACCTTTTTACCGAAGCATTTAAGTAATTTTATCTCAAAAGGGTTTTCCTACTTTTATTAATTATATTTTTGTTACTTTTAAGATGCATGTTTAAAGTTGGTTTCTCTCTTGAACAGAGATCTTATTGGGATTTTTATTTTTGTTTGAATTGTTTATCACTTGTATTATTGTTTTTATTGATTTTATGTAAAGCACCTTGAGCTGCAATTCTTGTATGAAATGTGCTATATAAATAAAGTCTTACCTACTTACCTACACTCCAAATACATACCTACACAAGTACCTTTACACTACAAAACTACTTGAAAATCACGTCTACCTGCACAAAGAGGTGGAGTGAGGTACTCACTATCTGAAGTGCCCTTCATGCACAAGCCGTTAAGTTCTGCAGAGGAACATGACTCTGAATTGTTCTTCCTGTGAATCCGGGGCGTAATTGGGAGGGCAAAGGGGGAGAACCAGTGCACTAGTGAGGGCTGTAAACTGGGGAAAGCTAGGCTACGTACTACACAGACAAATAGTGATTGGGGTTCATGAAGGGACACAAATGACCTTGTTATTGTTGCAAAAAAAGAGCGCATTGTATGTTAGTGATGGCCTAGTGGGCTTGTGGGCTAGTGGGCTTGTCTGTCAGTACAGCTACTGTGAGTGCCTATACAATGCATGACCACAGCATGGGGACAAATACTACTGTAGGCAAGATTTCCCTCTGTCTTTTTCCTTCTACCATCTTAGTATCGTATTGAGATCCCATTTGATAATTCACTGTACCCTTTTCTTGTAAAGTTAACAAGCAATGTATGTCCCCAAAGCTTGATTGTTTGTGGGCTGAATTAGTAACAGTGGCAGTGGACGACTGGGTGGGTTGTGTTCTGGGAGACTGACCCAGATGCTTGGATTATACAGCACAGAGCGCAGCTGCAAACAAGGGAGCGAGGACTCGTGAAGCATGCCTTGTTTCCTATGTAAAAAAGGATTAAAACAAAGCACAATCGAAAGACTAGGCCTCGCCACCTCCCAATTTAAACGGCATGACTATAAACGTGAGGCTATGTCATGTGAATATTGAAATTCTGCTTAATGTATTTATGGCTTTGTCACTGCTTTGTAGCTGAATATTGCTTCTTGGCTACAATGCACTGTACACCTACACATATGACACATTCTCTTTTGCTATAAAAAGCTGTGCAGATGAAGTCATTTGTTTTTGTCCTGAATCAAGATCCACTTTGTCGCTCTGTAGCTTGTACAATTTTAATGAACACAACCACTTGCTTTTACCCTTCAAGCTTCTTAGCTCACCAATCTGCTATTTTTGACTTTCCAGTAGCACTAGCCTAAATGCAACATCCTGGTTTCAGTTTGGAGGTTAATTGAAAAAGGATTGCCTGTATGGCTATTACAAGATTAACTCAAATTCATCAGGCAGACAGATAGATAAAATAGTCTAACCTTTCATGGAGCCATCCCCAGGGCTCTTTTGTCCCAACTGGATCCCATTCTCCTGGTGGTGCAGGTTATTAATGGTCAAGCCAGCTAGAGACGCACTCATGGAGTCCCCAGAGTTGTAGCTGTAGCTGTTTGGGGCATTGTTCATGTAGTCTTGGTGTTGATCCATAGCGAGTCCGAGTCAGGCTGCAAAAAAAGCAGAACAAACCGTTCAGCGTGGGTTCACAATACTCTTAAGAAGATGGTTTCCGTCAAGGTGGTTGGTGTCAAATTAGCCAGACTGTGAGCCCTCTTTTGACTTCATGTAACTCAACCTAACTTTGATTATCATCGGTTGCAGATTTCATTGCCAAGAAAATTCCTCAAGACAATACCTGGTTTTCAGAAATGCAAATGAATAAGCTTTGTTTTCTGCCTTACACAGGCCAGTCAGTCACTAGCTAAATGTAAACAGACACTGCATCAGTAAAAAGCTGGTTATTTATATTCCTTAACATGGGGTCCCAGAGTCAAGTTGCAGGCCCAGGGTCTAAAATAGTCTGTGCCCACATGTCCTTAGTGCTTAGTGATAAGTTGCACTTCCTAAACAACCAGACCATCTAAGTTTTCCCAATTTAGCTTTTGCTACATGGAGCTTTTATGACTTCACAATCAGAAAGGAAAGTGACTCATGTATTTCAGTTTTATTGAATGTGAATGCACATTTAAAAGTCCTTTTAGCAAATAAAGAAAAGTTCCAATCAGCCAAATAGATGAGAATAGCTTCAAACCTTATGAAAAGAGGATTACATATCCGATTAAATCAAAGCCAATGGTTACGTCAGCATATATTATTTTACACTTGTATCACATTCTCTCAGTTCTTTCACACGCAAGCTCACACACTCTGATACACACATACACACACACATACACACACACATGACACACAGCCAGGGTAGAGGGATTATCAGCTCCAGACAGCAAATTGTCTCGTTCTGACATTATTTTTGCTTTGTGATAAAGATTTACCAGCGTTCAGATTTGATTTAGGCTCACTTTTAGGCTTCAAGTGACTGAAGTCAATATGTCACTCAGTATAGGGAATAATCATTATTTATTTATTTATCCAAAACCAAAATCCATTGGTGTAGCCTTTCATACAAGCATGTTTTCCTTTATAAACACACTTGTTGGATGTTGCACTAAACATATGATGCTGTTTTTTTGTACTATGTAATTATGTAGTTGAGATGTTATTGTTAAATTGCGGTTGAGAAATAGTTTTTGCTCACCATGCCTGACGGCTGAAATGCGGTTACTTTTGCACTGTACCTAGTAGATACAGACTCTAACCTCAGAAGTACTGGTCGAACTATACACTTCTGATCCTTGATTTTCAGCTGTACATGCACTATTTATATGTCGATTTGGACAAAAGCTTCTGCTGAATGAATAAATGGAAATGGGAAGAGCCGGAAATGGCTTTGTAACAGGTCCCACATATTAGGGTGACTTGACTTTGACTAACTTCATTTTACCATTCCTAATAAAACCTAATGTGAGGTCTGACCTTCACTGGGTGCACCTGCATATTTACTGTCCTGGACAGTGTAGACAAACATTCCTCTACTGATCAAATGAAAGAGCCTCAGTGGCAACCACACTGCTCACACTCGGAACACCCCCCCCCCCCCCCAAATGCCTTTGGATTTCATTGAAGAAATGTTTGCACACCCCAAAGAGTTTCGACAGCACTACGGTTGCAAGTGTGGTTACTCTCTGTACACACAGCTCCTTCACAGAACTCCCATTGTACCATCACCCATGACAGAATTCAAACAACAAGGGCGCAGAGTCCGTGCCAAAAACAACAATTCCTCAGAGAAAGTTCATGCTGTGTCCAGGAGCTTTGAGGATTAGAAGAAAACTAACAGATGCAGACTTGCAGAATTGAATTGAAGATCTTTTTATTAAAAGATACAACTAACCCAATAGCTTTTTTCTGCTAATAGATATACTTGAAAGGCTTACAGTGCTAATATAAGCTGATTCCTGCAACCAACCCCCACCTTTCTTAAACAAACCATCTCTCTGTCAATACTATTTATTGCATCGTTATGCTGTGGTCTGGGCTGACACTGAAACTCGATTAAGCTAACTTGCTAAATTGCTGATGCCACAAAAAAGGCGAAAAAGTAAAGTAAAGTGATGCATCCGGTGTCAACAGTGCGTGTGCAATGTTATCTTGACCACAAGCCTCGACTCTATCTTAAAGGGTTGAGAAAAAAGCAAACTCAATACTGTATATTACAAAGCTTCAGCAGAACCGAAGCAACCTATGAAATACCATCTGAACACTCACATTTATAAGATATCTGAGATATATTTTGGCTTTGATGGAGCCCTAAATTATATATATTTTTAAATAACTGTAGAACTCCCATTTGAGTCATATATTAACTCCCTTTGCTGTTGGGATGTAAAAGACCTGGTCATAATGACTCAAAAACAAATAAATAGAACACAATAGATGAGATAAAAAATAACTAAAGATCAAACTACATTTTACAAATGATCTGCAAATGTAATCGTTTCGATACAATAATTCCATGCATAGCCGATTGATAGATTTGTACAAATAATAGGTCTACTACAGTATTGATGGCATGTTTGCTAATGATCTCCGCGATTCAGCTGAGCAGAGGATGCTGCCCTCATGCTTGGCTGCCTCTGTATCTCTGACCTAGTTTCTTCATGACTCCCTCTGTACACTCCCGGTCTCCATCCCCAGGCACAGAACTCCATAGAAATTACACTGACTCCACCTTTTTAAATGCAAGCCTCGGCTAGCTCATCTAAGTGTAACCATTAGGCGGGCCTCCATTTTCACATCCCACTACTTCCAGTGAAACAGCTTGCTGCACAGCCTGTGATGTACACTCAGCATCTAATGGCAGCCTGGCAGCCACAAACACGTTTGCTTAGTAACTGCTCGCCCAATGCCCAAAGTTCTGGTTTCTTTTTTCATATGTTATTGACTGTTTTTGACTCTAATATAAAACTCCATTCATCTTCTGAGCTCAAAACTGGACATTTATAACAACAAAAAAAGAGAAATATCAAATTTCTCTTCTGAAGTAAAGACTGGTCATGCATTAAGATGTGTCAAATATGTATACCAAGGCTCCTAGGAAAAATGACATAATTTGACAGATACTTACAATCTTCATCTAAGCATTGGAACTCTGAAAATGAATTATTTTTATGTTGTCATGACTAAATCAACACAACTAATGATCTTCTAAGCTGCAGCTGCTGCATGCTCCAATATGTACACAACGCCTGCAGATAGCATTGGAACCAGCACATACAGCCCTGTCTGACACTGAATAAAGAGTAGTGGTTCCTTCAACTGAATTCCTTCATCTGGGAGATGCCCGTTAACTACACACTGGAATGTCTTTTAAAGCCCAGAATGGCATTTCTGCCTTCTATTAACGCAGCTATGCAATACCTCATGAACGTTTCTTCTAAGTGACTTGTTTTGGTCGACATTCCAGTTGTTTAAGAGTGTAGCTCATGTAGGGGTTAGGCCAGTAGGCCTGTTTATTACCATGCTACACATATTGTAGATATTTCTGCAATTCTGGCTCAACTACACAATAAAGCATATTATTAAAGTATTATATAAAGACACTAAATAAGTCATTTTAGCTCTCATCTATCATTTCACATATTGTGTCAAACTATTTTAAGTGAATTTTACCCAAACCTCAGATCCCAATCACAAGCAATGGCAGACAAAAGACGCCCCAGTTTCCCAATTGCCTTTGACAGGCATGCTGGCAATCGCTATGCCAAATGTCTTCTCAAAGGTACAATAATTTGTATAATTCCATTTGAAGGCCGTAATAATGTGCTTCACCGATGACCCCTGAAAGCTGGTTGATATTAATGTTTTGTCTCTCACAGTTTTGTTTGGACGATTAGTTTTGTAGGCTTAGAAGAAGAAGAAACCTTTATTCATGTCCAAATTTTCGTCCAACCAGAGAAATTTTCTTTTGCCTTTATCCCATCCTGCTGTCCTACCTCCCAGGGCAGCCAGGAGCAGTGGGAAGCCACATCAGCACCCGCCAGGGGCCATGTCCAAGTGCTCACCCCGTGTCCTGGCCAGGGACAAGGGCAGGAGAGCAATCTGTTCTGCATGTTTTTATTTGGGGTTCTTTGTTGTGGAAATCCATGTGAGCGCAGGAGGGTTACAACATGTAAACTCCACACAAAAAGGCCCGGAAGATACCCCACCTGAGTACCAAACAGTGCCCTGTGTGGGAATCAAGCCCAGGTCCGTGCAGTGCAAGGCACTATGCCAATGTAACGGGAGTGAACCTGTGAAACTCACTCCTCAGGTATGTAACAGGCCACGCGCGTCAACAAATAGCTAGCTTTTCTTTGGCGTAGTTGGTAGTGGTCATGCTTGGCAAGTCAGAGGTCGTGCGTTCGAGCCCAGCGAGTGGCGAACGACACCTTGTTGTGACGGAGCGTGGCTACGTCTGTTACATACGGTCACATTGGTGCCGTGACCCGGATCACTTGGTTAGCAATAGCTGACCTGCCCGAGTGATTTCAGAGGGGTGAATGTAACGGGTGTGAACCTGTGAAACTCACTCCTCAGGTATGTAACAGGCCACCCGCATCAATGAATAGCTAGCTTTTCTTTGGCGTAGTTGGTAGTGGTCGCACTTGGCAAGTCAGGGGTTGTGCGTTCGAGCCCAGCGAGTGGCGAACGACACCATGTTGTGACGGAGCGTGGCTACGTCTGTTACATACCGTCACACCACCATGACACAGATGATGAGAATAGGTTGTGAACCTATTGGAGCCTACATGGTATTCAAGTTTGCGGTGTTGACACGGGGTTTGCTCATCAGCTTGGTTTAGAACTGGATCCCACCACGTGAAAATGCATGTGTGACTACTGTGTACAACAAGCACGTTGTAGCACTGTAGCAGCTGGGAATATGAAACCCCAGCATAGTATATCAACATGGACTTTCTTGCAATCAGGCATGCCATTTGTTCACTAACCATCACCATCATTGAAATAAAACTAGATGAAGTATGGTCGATATGATGGCGCACGGGTTCCCTTAAAAGCATGTAAATCACTCAGCGCCCACTTCTTCAAAACAGAGGAGGGAAGAGAAAGAGGTGTGACCGTGGAAAGGAAATGGAGACTCAATGGTTTTATTCACGCATGCAAGCAAGTGAACTGCCTTATTCCACCAGCAATTGACCAATTGTTTGCGATTAGACAATACGGTTGTTAGTGTACAATAATGACATCTTTTTCATGTGACAAATATGAAGTCCCTTGTGGATTTGCTAATGCGCGCCTCCACATGAATGTAGATTACAACACTGAAGCAACCAATACCAAAAGGCGGATTATTTAGGCGGCTTCCATATGTGTGTGAAAACCCGGTTTAATGGCCGTCTCCTCAAAGGTTTGACAGCAGTGCACATGAAAGAGCGATGCAATATTTATCAAACGATATGGGCTTGGCATTTGTGTCGCGTGCAGTCCTACAATTTCATTTGCCTCGATCACCGTCACAAATACAACATACAAACTAATTATAATATTGTAGCATGTAATGCAAATATTCATTTTCCAAAACGATGACATTTCCTAATTGGTGTTAGGGAATGGGAATGCTGTAATGGGAATATTTCGCCATTACGCACCGTGCTTGCACAGGCCGTTCGATGAAAGAAGGAGCGAAAGATCCAGATAACGGCAGAACTGATACGCTGTTTACATAAAGCCAACGATTCTTGATGAATGGCTTGAATACAGACGGTATAAATACGATATGTTCAGCTCAATTAGTGGTTCCCATGCTATCAAAAATGTCGAATTACATTCGTCCACGACATATAATCAAATACATATAATCACATTACACATATTAGACGAATTAATCTCGTTAAATTGCGTGCTCGAAACTCATCCATGTGGCTACACAAATCTTGCTTACCTGGTCAATGATACTGTGGAATTAGCAATTCCCTTGCAATTCAGTGTTGGGCAATTGAGTGTACAAAATATGTCTGGGTGTTTTTATGCATTCTCACAATGAAAACAAACACATGGCCACAATGAATATTTTTTTAACAGTCATTGTTTGGCACCAGCATTGTCCATGGTATGATTTTATCACATTGTTACAATATCTTATTTCAATCTTATATCTTATTTGACAGTAACCTATAGATTCAATAAAGGCCGAACCTCTCCCTCATAGAAAAATAGAAAATGACAGAGGAACGCCGATTGAGAATTACGACCCTATTACGTAAAATGGCATATTTCACAAGCATTCAGTCGTGCATTGCAGTTCTTTGGTATATCAACGGTGAGACTGCTTAGGATTTAGGTCCCTCAAATA
The DNA here is from genome assembly GCF_963692335.1 of Osmerus eperlanus. NCBI lineage: Eukaryota > Metazoa > Chordata > Actinopteri > Osmeriformes > Osmeridae > Osmerus > Osmerus eperlanus. The sequence goes on along the minus strand of NC_085029.1, from coordinate 6,788,390 downwards.
ATACAATTATGATGGTTAACTTACCTGTGTGTTGACAGCAGTGTTGTTGTCTCTACAGCGGCAGTCGCTCACCGAGCGCACGGTCCCTTGACGCAGTTCTTCAAGATTCCATAGCGTGAGGGGCGCTCAAGAGCTACATTGTGATGGTGTCTCAAAGTGCAACCTGTCTGTCCGTGGCTCTGAATGTCCATTCATTATCTGCGTATTCATTATACCGTTGTACCAGATAATTTATTATGGTAATTCACCCATTTTCAGGCAGTTGTCCATGTCCTTCCTTCAGGCCGAAAGCATTTAACATAATTGTATGCATATATTCGTTTATTTTAAATTTTTATGTAGCCTACTTAATATGGAAAGTGCAAAGTTCACTGAGCTGGACACAGTGGTTCAGGTCGTGACTAAAACAGCGTGAGAAAAGACAACAGTGGACTCTTGTTCTGTAAATGCTCCCTGACTACCCTCTCTGTGGCTCTTACAGTCACACACACACACACACACACACACACACACACACACACACACACACACACACACACACACACACACACACACACATACTGTGCCAACATTCACACTGAACTGAGAATCAATTTAGCTTGAAAATGTCAGGATATTTATTTACATCGAGAAACTCAATGTGAGAGTTGGTTGAACCACCCCTGCCATTGCTATCCAACATTTTCTTCCCCACCTTACACTTGGAACTTTGCCTAGAACAACATCTGCCACAGTTGTCTTGTTGAAGATTACTTGGATTTGTCTCGGATGTCAATGCCAGGTGCTACCGAGAGATCCTCATCAGACAAAGAACCAGGGCCATGGTCTTAATCCAGACTAGGTCATAAAGTAAGGTAACAAAGACTCACTTGACAATCTGCATTCTGATTTAGAACCGCAATCACATCCCAGATCTTGCTGACAGTAATTGATGAGCAATATGGATACAGTGAGTCACTCAATGAAAAACATAAAATCATACTCTGATGAATGTATTTCAATTATGTATTTTCATTCATCAAAGTCAGATGCACAATACAAATGGGAATGGGTACATGGATAGGGTGCAGAGAAAGAGCCAATTGGCTGGGATAGATGAGTTCCCCTTGTGTCTCACAGCTATGCGTCAAGTTCCATTTCATCTCAATGTGGTTCAACAGTTTAGAGAGGTCCAAGTCTCTGTAAAAGTATAATCATTCCTATTAGTTACAATGGAATACATGCATTTAGTTGATTAGACTGAATCACAATGTATAGACCTAGCCTCTTAATACTTACATCACGGATCAACCAGCCATTATATAGTTGATAAATGCTAGAAATGAAAGAAAAGGGAAATTAGTGAGCGTGTGAGTGTGTGTAATTGACACTGGACACTAGATGGAGATGTTGCAGTGCCATCCCAGTTGCTTGCCTTCATAGTTGATGCAGCCGTTGGTGTCCTCTTGACCTGCAAGCAGCTTGTCCACTTCGTCCTCTGACATCTTCTCCCCTGCATCATTAATAGTTAAACATGTAAGCCAAAGCTGTCTGAACCTTTAAGGACATTGTAAGTGTAGTTCTATATCAGGTTAGTGTGAGGTGTGTCTCAACCTAATCTGAAGAACAAGAATTGGAGAAAGGTAGCACCAAAATAATTCTGTCCATTTTACACTTATACGTTAATCACTATTTCATTTGCAGGTAGAGTTCAAGGTATCATTAAGTTGTTGTTAATGAAGTACTGTAGAAAATCCTGTATAGAAAAATAAAAAAAATGATGAAAGGAATTTTTGCAACATTGCACAAGTTTGACAGGCAGCAAAAAAGATGCAAGCATTTCAAACCATCATGCCATGCAGGTTGTGAAACCAGCTTTCAGCCAGCACCTTCTATCCTTACTGTATATAAAGACAAACTTTCTCCTGCATCTGAGGTAGTTGGCTGACCAACACCAACCTAAGGGCTAAAACATAAACCTCGACAACACCTGTCAGGGTCCAGTCCCAGTCCAAGTATGGTTGCTGTGCAGACACTGGCTAAAGGGGCCACGAGCACACACACACACTTGTGCATTCAGTTAATGACACACGTACAGAGCTATGTCATTTGTCAGTCAGGTGTCTTTCTGAAGGCAGATGGCAGGTTATAGAATTCTACTTTAGAACTTATGGGTTGTGTTACAACCCAGTGAGAGAAATAGGAGGACGCCAGGGCATCAATAGCCTGAATTGAAAGTGTTGAATGGGTCAGCTGGAGTTTGTGCTAAATACATGTGTCCATTACATAAGATATGCCTAGACTCTGGTGCTTAAGCAGAACACAGTAATCAGCAACTGAGTGCCTGAGGCTATCTGGGCTAAATGCAGCCTTTCTAACACTAGTTAACGACTCAATAATTGACTACACTCCTCACCTCTAGGTGACATTGGGGTTGTGTAACCTAGTGTACATTTTGTGTGACAGAATATTAACATAACAACATAGTCTTGTGTATTTATCCTGTCAAATTTCCTCAACTAGAAAAGGAAATATGTCAAAGTTTTGGTTAAGGACACACTAAAGTGATCAATGTTACTTTTGGGTCAGATAACCAGTTAGTTCCAGGAAGTTGTGGGTTTTACCACCCCCGTGCTTATTCTAGTTCCAGAGTTGAAAGACCTCAGTAAGAATTGAGGCAGTGATTCATTCCAAAGAACTTAAGAACTTGCAATCCAATTTACAGTGCTTTCACTGTCTTGCCACCTGGCTCTCTGCCACATTTTCAGAGCATCTAAGCCTTCAGCCATTCCCTGTGTCTCGCTTGGCACACTACCATTCTAGTCTGTCAGACAAAGATTTGGTCTGTCCCAATATAGTACATAATATCTGGTATAGTTTGTCCTACATAGCCCCACCATGCATGCCAGCATACTTTTAATGTTCCGACCCACAACTCTATCATTATTCAAATGTATAGCACAATATTTTAACATCTGATACTATGTAGGACGTAGGTATGTGTAGGGGAGGGTATAGCTCAGTGGTTTGAGCACTTGACAGCATGTCAAGAGGTTACAGGTTAAAATCCCCCCTGTGCTGTTTGTCACTTATAATACAAGCTTCTGCAAAATTATTAAATTGTTATTATCATTTTACCGTGTCCATGTTCAAACAGTTGCAGAACCCTCACCTAATGTGGCTAGTACGTGACGGAGCTCAGCTCCCATGACGGTGCCATTTCCATCCTTGTCAAAGACACGTAAGCCCTCCACAAAATCCTCTGTTGTGCCCCTGTCTGTAACCTTGGACACCTGCTGGAACATGGGCAAGAAGGAGTCGAAGTCCACCAGTTGGCTGTTCATCTCTGTAAATATAAGGAGAAAAGGTGTGTATAGGAAAATTATTATACAATAAGAAAGAAAAGTCCATAAAAAAGAAAATACATTTGACATGAGGACCTGGAAGAGCATCACCTTTAAAGATTCTCAATGTCTGAGGATGTCTTATGATCCCAGATTTCAGGGGATTCATTGCTTGTAAAAGATTATTGGCCAAGTCTAAACACAATTACTTTTTGTCGACAATGTTAAACTGTCAAAGTACTACTCCCATAAAATGGAGACTTCTAATATGTATAGGTTATTGTAATACCTTAAAGTGAAAGCTTCCAGTCTGCACCTCACTGTAGTGATAAAATACTGATACAAAAAAGTGTCACTGGGAATTTAGGTGCTTCCAGCACTTTGTATTCTAACATGTGTATATGTAACATATTTCTAAGTTATTGTTGGTATTGTGCTGGCTTTAGTTTTTTCTTCACATAAATGCAAGCATGCAAGCTTATATAAAATAACAGATAATTTTGTGCTGAGCACTACATTTTTTCTTCAAAATGTAACCTTTACCCCCCATGTGTTATTATAGCAACAGAACAATGCAACTGTATATTGTCACCATGACAATGATGGCAATATTGTGTTTATGTCCATGCATGGGCTTAGGTCTGAAAGGTTACATACTGTACTGTGTGTAATCAGTATTAGAGGCACTAACAATTGCATGGTTGTGTGGTTAATGTAACTATAACAGATTATTCCTTTGAGACTATCTTGTCAGAGCCTTAGTATCGGCAAAGCAACTGTGAACTTATGATAGTCCAGCGATGTTTCCATAAACTCTGTCATCTGTTGTATTTAGAGGGTGCTAACATTTAACTGAGTAATACTTGGCTATATTGTCACACCATTGTAAATCCCACATACGCCTCGGCCATGGAATTTCAGCTGCCTTGGCTAAGATGGAAGTCCAGTGGTAGCAAGGCACATTAATCCATTTTACTTTCACACTTACGTATCTCTTTGTGTTCTGTTGTGGTATGTCTACCCACAAATCACATGGATAAATACTTGATTTAGAGCCATGTTTAACATCTAAGCTTTGTTTGAAATGCTGCCATGTAAATCTAGGATTACTTTCAACAACACCTTGGTAGTCAGTTGTTAGCTCACAAATAACATCTCTGAGTCACAATGTTGATACAGGGCAATACATTTGGAAGAGAAGCTCAACGGATAAGATAAACGATCATAGTGAAAAGTAAAAAAGTAAATGCAATCATCCATCACAACTCTAATTTAACCGATACACAAACATGATTTTTCATTGTGTGTTGTATGAAATCCGAATTTGTGCATGATCAATCTACAACCCCAATTCCACAAAAGTTGGGACGCTGTGCAAAACGTAAATATGAGCAGAATGCAATGATTTTCAAATCTCAGAAACTCACATGTCCTTCACAATAGATAATTGAAAACATATCAAATGTTTAAACTTAGTAAATGTACAATTTTATGGGAAAAATACGGTAATTTGGAATTTGATGGCCGCAACACGTCTCAAAAAAGATGGGACGGGGGCAAAAAAGGCTGGAAAAAGTAAGTGTTACTAAAAATAAACAGCTGGAGGAACATTTGCAACTAACTAGGTTCATTGCAAACAGGTCAGTAACATGATTGGGTATGTAAAAAGTATCTTGGAGAGGCAGAGTCTCTCAGAAATATGGGCAGAGGTTCACCAACCTGCGAAAACCTGCATCTACATATTGTGGAACCATTTCAGAATAATGTTCCTCAATGTCAAATTGCGAAGACTTTGACTATCTCATCATCTGCAGTACATAACATAATACAATTAATCTGAGAATCTGGAGAAATATCTATGTGTAAGAGACAAGGGGGAAAATAAATTATGCATGCCTGTGATCTTCAAGCACTCAGGCGGCACTGCATAAAAAACAGGCATGATTCTGTAATGGAAATCATTGCATTGGCTCAGAAACTCCTCCAGAACTCATGGTCTGTGAACACAGTTTGCCGTGCCATCCACAAATGCAGGTTAAAGCTCTATCATGCAAAGACAAACCCACATGTGAACATGATCCAGAAACACTGCCATGTTCTCTGGGCTAAAGCTCATTTGAAATGGGCAAAGTGGGAAAACTGTTCTGTGGTCAGACAAATTGAAATGTGAAATTATTTTTGGAAACCTTGGACGCTGCATCCTCCGGACTAAAGAGGAGGGACCAACCAGCTTGTTATCAGCGCTCAGTTCAAAAGCCTGCATTTCTGATGGTATGGGGGTGCATTAGTGTCTATAGAATGGTCAGCTTGCACATCTGGAAAGGCAACATCAATGCTGAAAGGGGGGGCTGAGCTGAGATGGCTGAGATGGCTGAGCGGTTAGGGAGTCGGGCTATTAATCAGAAGATTGTTGGTTCGATTCTCGCGGTCGTGCAAAATGACGTTGTGTCCTTGGGAAAGGCACTTCACCGTACTTGCCTCAGGGAGAATATCCCTGTACTTAGTGTAAGTCTCTCTGGATAAGAGCGTCGACTAAATGTAAATGAAAGGTATAAAAAGTTTTTAGAGCAACATTTGCTTGCATCCAGGCAACATCTTTTTCAGGGAAGGCCTTGCATATTTTAGGGAGACAATGTTAAACCACATCCTGCATCTGTTACAACTGCATGGCTTTGTAATAGAAGAGTCCGGGTGCTGAACTGGCCTGCCTGCAGTCCAGACCTTTCACCAGTTAAAAGCATTTGGTGGATCATGAAACAAAGAATATAAGACCCAGGACCGTTGAGCAGCAAGAATCCTGTATCAGACAGGAAAGGGACAACATTCCTCTCCCACAACTCCAGCAACTGGTCTCCTCAGTTCCCAGAGAGATACAAACTGTTGTTAAAAGAGGAGAGGATGCTACACAGTGGTGAACATGGCCTTGTCACAACTTTTTTGAGACGTGTTGCTGCCATCAAATTCAAAATTATCGTATTTTTTCCATAAAATGGTACATTTCATCAGTTTAAACATTTGACGTGTTTTATATGTTCTATTGTGAATAACATATTGGGTTTATGATATTTGTAAATCATTGTATTCAGTTTTTTATTTTAATTTACACGTCCCAACTTTTTTGGAATTCGGGTTGATACTTGATTCTTAGGACCAGTCATGGACATACCCTCTGGTTTTGGCTTCCCCAGTACATTCAGGACTTCAGCATTTGTTGGATTCTGGCCAAGGGCCCTCATCACATCTCCACACTGTGCATATGTGATCTTCATCTCCCCTGTAGGAGTCCTGTCAAACAGCGAGAAAGCCTCTTTGAGCTCTGTAGAAGGAAGGCACAAACAAAAATGGTTTAGAAAACACAATGTTTTTAACTATCAAGCTAAATGCATCTGGTTTAAGTGTGCCTACCTTCAACTTGATCAGGTGAAAAGTCAGTCTAAAACAGAACCAAAAAATAACAATTTAGATAAAACACGGATAAGGTTGAGATTTCAATAGTGCAAAAAGCAGTATTACTACAGTAGGTAGTGTACCATGCCATGACCACATGATGACATGTGGCCACATAATGTTTCTACCAGCAAAACCAAGATCAATTCTTAAACCATGTATATCAGAACCAAGAAATAACAGTGTCTATTTAGTATGTATTTATTACTGTTTGTGACTGTATTTGTTAGACAATGTTCCGTCTTGAACAGAAGATTTCCAGAACAGTGCCTCTGGTTCAAAGACCCCAACAGTAATATTACACTTATGATGTTATTTTTCTACACTGTACTATGTAATATTGCACTTGATATGTTATTGTTGCACTATCTATAGTTGAGATATTATTGTTGCACTGTGCACAGTAGATAAGATGTGGTTATTTTGTACTGTTCCTGGTAAACACAAACTGGTCCTTGACCAACCACCAAAAAACTTGTAGATCTTCTGATCCTTGATTGTCTGCTGTACTGTTCTAAATGCACTGCTCATACGTCACTTTCGAAGCATCTGCGAAATGAAGAGAATGTAAATAATGAACTTCTGGCTCCATTCCCGGAGAGATGTGGAGGACCAGGCAGCACAACTCAGCCACACCCTTGTTCTATTCTAGGCAATGGACTTCTGTGCACCTGCACTTATGGATACTGTAAGTCTGGATATTATCACCAGCCCTGCCCCTGATGAGAAAATGGGAACTATTTTAAGAACAATGGGAATTCAAGATGCACATGGGGAACTTGTACTGTACAGTAAGTTACAGTACAAACCAGAAGCACAGATTAGCTTCATCTACAGGACAGAATGTCCAGTAACAGTATCCCTCACTGCCAAAAATAAAATAATATTAAATAAAAAGACACCTAATACAATTAATAAATGGCATTGAAATGTAATACATGGAAACAGATGTATTGTGGTATATATTGATTCATACATGTAATACATAAAAAAAAAAAATCATGTATTTATTCAAACATCAGTTGTTTCAGTTGTCAGTGGTTTACTAATTAATCTCTCATATTTTCAAAGAAGGGTTTCTGGAGAGCAGTCTACTGTAGGTATAGCAACTTTTCTTTTCTGAAAGACGTCTTTTTTCATCCAATGTTACAGCTGCTGCTAATCTGTTAAGCACTGTGGTATTGTCACTCTGGTCAAAAAATAACCTTTATGTTTTTTTTCTTTCAAAATAAAACTCTTTTAGCACTCCTACTTGGCAGGCTTTATAAAATAATAATAGAGTATTTGAGTTTTCAAAAGCATACCCACAGTGTCTGCTGTTAGAGTGCTATATTTGTCCCAAAACTGTGAAAAACCTTTCCTTGTTCAGAAAGAAGAAACAGTAGTGATATATGAACTCACCTGTACTATGACCCTCTTAGGAACAACTTTAGGTTCCTTTGCTGGCTCTGGATCTGGGGCAGAGGCAGAGGCAGCTGAGGCAGTCTCAGCTGCAGGAGCTGGAGTGGTAGGGGGAGCAGGAGATGCAGCTTTAGGAGGAGCAGGAGATGCAGCTTTAGGCGGAGCAGGAGATGCAACTTTAGGAGGAGCAGGAGATGCAGCTTTAGGAGGAGCAGGAGATGCAGCTTTAGGAGGAGCAGGAGATGCAGCTTTAGGAGGAGCAGGAGATGCAACTTTAGAGGGGACCTTGGCAGAGCTTGCAGGTCCTTTAGGTGGAGCTTTGGTAGGAGCGGCAGGTCCTTTTCCAGGTGTTTTGGGCTGTGGCGGGGCTTTGGTGGGAGCAGCGGGACCTTTCCCAACAGCTACGGCTGGGGCAGGAGCAGGAGTGTCCGGGGCAGCTGCAGGAGGGGCTGGGGCTTCAGGGGCCGGAGCAGGGGCTGGGTCTGAGGCTGGTGCTGGAGCCTTTGGGGCTGGAGCAGGAGCAGGATCTGAGGCTGGAGCCTCTGGGGCTGGTGCAGGAGAGGCAGGAGGAGGGACCGGGGCTTCAGGAGCAGGATCAGTGACAACCGGAGTCTCTTCAACAGGGACAGAATCTGGTGTAGGGGCAGATGCTGGGGCTTCTTCTGGGACGGGGGCAGATACTGCAGCTTCTTCTGGGGATACTGGAGGATCTTCTGGGGCGGGGGTAGATACTGGAGCTTCCTCTGGAGCAGGAGCTGACTCAGAGACAGCGGCAGAAGCTGAAGAAGAAGCTGGTGCTGCTTCTTCAAGTATGGGTTCTGGCTCGTTGGGTGGCATGACTGTTTTGACGAAAACAAACAACGCTCCTTAGAACTATCTTGGCACGCGATTGAGCCTGTGCTGTCAAACATATTTGGGGGGGACAACCCCTGATGTTAAATACCCTGCCCTGCCCACGCCGTAGGCCATACCCCCAATTACTCACCATTCTATAAAAGGCAAGAATGGTGAATTCCCATGGCTACTTTAAAATGTTAACCCTCTTTGCCCATGCCTTTATTGTTTAGCCCAGCAATCGTTTTGTACTCATATTTTATCAGCTGCTCGGCTCCATCTTTTTCTACCCATCAAATACGCACTGTAAAGCATATTTGGCCCCTTACATTGTAAAGATAGCAGATGACAGAGCTTTAGGATGGTGTGTGCTTCAGGGGTGGGGGGATGTGTTTGTTGGTGTGTGTGTGTGTGTGTGTGGCGGGGGTAGGGTGTTATTTGTGTTGGTGTGTGTCTGTGTGTGTCGATGTGGGCGGGGGGTAAACAATAGGGTCCTAATTCCAGAAGTGTGGGGATAAGAGGTTGCTTCTTATTATAGATGCACATGTTGTGGCCAGACCCCCCTTTCTATAAACATTCACCCCTCACTTTAACATGAATACACACACACACATGCACACCACACGCACACACATACTCCCTCCTGAGGAATGAGATCATATCTGCTGCCCACCTCCTACCCCCCAACATGCCATTGTACCCTGGGGCCAGACAGAGGGAACATACAGGGAACATACAGTACTGTTCAGCACTCGCTAAGTTTGGATAACAAACTAGAACACCAGATAGGGTGGGGTCCTTGTAGAAGGCTGAGCATACTGCCTGGTGGACTGGAGTCAAATCATAGGCATCCTCCTTGTAGGTGGAGATGGACAGCTGTGCAATGGTTCTTTTGAACACACTGACCAATATTATAAAAAAAAACACTGCCCTATGTAATTAAGAGGATTAATTATCTTCAAGATCCTGTAAAGCAAATTCCATGATTTGCTTCTCAGTACATTATATACGTGTGAAATGAGTTACTGAAAGCATATGCAAAGCGCAAAAACTTTGTCGCATTGAAATGTGGAGTTAGACCGTTGAACAGTTTCTCTTCCGTTTTCAGCTCAGGTTTTGTATAGGCGAAGCCAAAACCCGACCGATCTACGTCACAGCGACCGATCTACGTCAGATCACAGACGGTTGCATTCTGTTACTCAGCTGGTACGATGCAAACACAAAGTAATTAACACATAAAACACTCAGAGACTACAGGTATGGCTGTCCTGATATCTGCAATTGATTTAGCTAGTGTTGCTGTTGTTGCTAAATTCAATAAATTCGAGGGGGTGGAGCTTCAGCTCCTTCAACACGCCCCCCCAGTCTCAAGCACAGAAGACTGCTGATTTTCTCACGATTTCAAAGCCTAATTTAACATACTTTTCATACTGGTTTTTTTTCATTCGAATTTGGATGGGTAGTAAACCACACATTCTTCTGTGGTGTGATGAACTTAAAAATCATTTTCAATTCTAAGATAACAAAATTCTTATTTGAACATATTCTGTCATGATTGATCAGTCATTCATCAAAGGCAACGAATAGCAGTGCTCCTACACTTTCTATAACTTTTGTACCCTCTCATTTTGTCATTTTCTTTCTCTTGATAATATTCTGCATCTTTAATATTTGATGATCGCTAGCCAAGGGAAGGCACGGCAACACAGAGACAGATTCTCTTCTCGCTGCCCTGTGCTTGTCATGGTAGAGTCCACTGGGAAGGAGACCTTTTTGAAATATGCATAAGAAAACCATTGTCCATCTGCTTCTCAGCTCAAACTGAAGTGACAAAATGTACACTACAACACACTTTATAAAACATGTTTGATAACATGTTTGTGGCATGTGTCCATTTTACTGTACACTGTCTGTTGTTATAAAGATCTTTTCTTGTCCATCCGCTGATGTTTTGCAAAGGTGGATCATCTGCATACCTCACAGGTAATGGAAGTCTTTTATATGCAATGTAAGTTCAGTCATCCCTTTAATGGAATTGTTGAGTGCTGCAAAACAGTCCCATTGTGCACTCTTGAGTGAAGTAGGAGACAAACAAGCAAAGGTGGCTCTGCAGGGGAATTCACAAGACAGGTGATCTTTGTTTAGCCTTATTTGTATTTTTTTGATAATATCAGCAGTTTTCAGATCAAATCTTAACAGCTTTGGAGGGGTGTCTTGTGCTACATTGGAATTTGTAATGAACCGGTGAAGGAATACATTTGAAAGTCAACTTGGTTGGACACTGAGAGGTGAACGTTTTCTGGAAACTTAAAACTAGGCTACACCAACTGGGAGGTTGCCCTGAACTTGTAATCGTTTGTTGAAAGAAGACGAAGCAATCATGTAGCTCACAAGACAAGACACTGAAGAAGGACAGGGTAGCATGAATGTTACCTGACAGTTTACGCATTCTGGCATTCAAAACAAAGATAAATATGGAAGTCAAGTTTGTTGCAGCTGTTTTTGTCTTAGTTTGTACAGCCAAGGTGGTAAGTTTTATTTTATTTCATAATGACTATATGAATGCACAATGTACATTCTTTTTTAAAGATGATTGACTAACTCAACAGCTTGATTTAATTGTTTCCAATTTGTTTCTATTGTATGATACAGATGTATCATACAATATAACATCTGTTGTCTGTTTTGGAATATTTTGAAAACAAGACAATTGGCCTTAAAATGCATTCTAATTATTAAATGATATTAAATGAGGAGAAGCAGGTACATGAATGTATAGATGAATTTAAACATGAATTACACAAATGTATCCAATTGTCCACCAGGTGCAGACCACACACGCTGACTGTTCTATCGTCATTCATTTGCTGGAGAAAGAGGAAGAATGCAAACTGAAAAAGAAAACCACCAATGCTGTGTTATCAACAACAGCCCACAATAAGACTGCAGGTGGTGCAGCTTCAGGATCATTTTTAGCATCTCAAACATTTGAAGCTTCTTCGTAGTGTTACGTGGTCTGCCTCAGAGCCGACTTTGCTTTACTTCAGGGTTGACAGAAAAATGTATTCCTCATTTGTAATGCTTGAATTGTGTCCTAAACGTCAGGCTGTGCGGTGGAGTGGGATGCAGTGAGCTGTTGGCCTGCAGCTATGATAGGGGAGAGTGTCTCTGTCGCCTGCCCTCTCCCACTGTTAAAACCTGATTCTCCATCAGGTAAACAAGGCTTGTGAATCATATTATGTGCTTTAACAGGAATGTCGTTTTGTTTATTTCTGTAACTCTTTACAACACTACAAAATGACATAAAAAAAACCTTATAAGCCTTATAAGACAGTCCGATGAATTTTAAAGTAAAAAAGCTTCCTTTAGACAATGAACACAGTGAAAACTAAGATGTGACACCATACCCTTAACAGCGTTTTCCCTCCAGTTCTCATCACACGGAACTGCACTCTCCGAGGGTGGAGCCAGCCGAGCCTGCCGTACTTCACAGCCTGTTACCTTGAGGATGGTAATGAGGATGAACACACAGGGGATGAGGTAGAGAAGAATTCATACATATAACCTACATATTTTATGACATTTTAAAATGGCAATAAACATTTCATAAAGTGCATAGCAAGGGAAATGGATATGTTCTTTAATGAAAACCAAAATGATTAACCAAAATAATTTTGAGACCAACTGCAGATAAATGGTGACCAAGACCAAGTAGCTATACACATTCTGTTTGTGGTTCCATAAGATGTCCCCCAGTGTCAGCTATGTGTTATCTTTATTTTATTTTATTTCCATGTGATATAATTTTCATCCTGGAACATTTCACTGGCTGTGTTTCTTTCTAAATAAAACATTCTTTTTTTTTTTTTAAGCAAAATTACTTTGCCACTGTAAAGCTGATCTATACCATTGGATATGGGGTCTCTCTGGCCTCTCTCTTCATGGCCATTCTGGTCTTCTGCATCTTCAGGTGAATAAAATAACATGCAATTTATTGTACATTCACTATACAATACCTTATGTACAAGTGTATTACTCTTGTGATTAGGGTAGGTGTAAGATGGTGTAAGATGAATGCATATAATCAGTGTACCAGTATCATGGTCTTCTGATCATTACACCTGATTCCTACAGGAAGTTACTGTGCACGAGGACCTATATCCATCTCAACCTCTTCTCCACCTTCATCCTGCGAGGCCTTGCCGTGTTTGTCAAAGACGCTGTCCTGTTTGCAGATGAGAGCATGAACCACTGCACTGTCTCAACGGTACAGGAACACAATAATAATTTCACAAAGGAAGTAGGGGAGATAACAAACTTTTAATAGATTTAGCAGTTGACGTACTTATTCATTTTATGCAGTTAACATTCAAGGAAAGTGTTTTATCATAACGTGATAATGAGTACACCTAATTTCAGTACATACATTCTAATCTGTTTCGGAGAACTCACCATGCTCTGTCCATTAGGTGAAGTGTAAATCGGCAGTAACGTTCTTCCAGTACTGCGTCTTGGCCAATTTTTTCTGGTTGCTTGTGGAGGGCTTGTACCTCCAGACTCTGCTTATTTTCACATTTGCTCAGAAGAAGAAGCTCTTCTGGGTCTACACCGTCATAGGCTGGGGTATGGGTGTTGTGTTTTCTATATTTATTCATTTATCAGATGTTTTAATCCAAAGTCATGCAAAATAGTAAGACCAGAAGTGCACAGTTCTAATAGTTTTACAGTGGCCACATTTCAAAACCAATAAATTCAGGATACTCATAGCTTTTGTGGAAACTGATTTCATCAAACTATTTAAATAATCTAAAATATTTCTTTAACCCCTTATTGGGGTTTACAGTGCAAGGAACAGTTTGCATGTATTGCTTTTTTTCCTCCTATGTAAACCTAAATTCTTTTTTCAGGTACACCGTCCATAACTATTATAATTTGGGCCCTGCTGAAGAGTCAATTGGATGACCAGGGGTATGTGTTTAGTGGATATCTAACAAACTGCACAGCACTTACCTGTGACTTGACATGTGTTGTAAACATGCATAAAACATTGTAGTATCCAGTGTAGTGATTTGGGTTTGAAACATTTGAAACATAAATTCAATTGAAGAAGAAGGAAAATTAGTGAGACGTGAGTGTCATAAAGATTGAAAGTGAGTTTGTGAGTGTAATCTTTCCTCTGTGTTGACACAGGTGCTGGGATGACTTGGATAGCGCCCTCTGGTGGATCATTAAAACACCCATCCTTCTATCTGTCTTTGTAAGCCCTGTACACCTTGTATTTCAGATTGCTTTTTACTAATCGTACTTGACAACAGGCGAAATCAAGAAAATAAAAAAACTAACTTCTGTGTTTTCCATTTGTGGTATGTAGGTGAACTTTGTGGTGTTCATAAATATCAGTAGAATCATTATTCAGAAGACTAAGTCCAATGGAACTGAGAAGCCACCGTATAAGTAAGATTACCATATAGGTGCAAAAATTGGGGGAATGAATGAATGAAATCAATTCTACTTTCAGGAAGTCTTGAAAGTCGAATTTCTTTCTACGGAAGTTCCGCTTAATCTTCTCTCTCTATCTTGTTCTCCATGTTGCTGCCCTCTGCAGGAGGTTGGCACGATCTACCCTGCTGCTCATCCCTCTGTTCGGGGTGCACTACGTTGTCTTTGCCCTCTTCCCTGAGCACGTTGGCGTTGGTCCTCGACTCTACTTGGAACTTGTCTTGGGCTCTTTCCAGGTGCAGTAATTTTCAAAGACTGGAACTTCAAAAAGTATACTGTATGTCATGTGTACAGTGACATTAATGTGAGCTAAGATGTGTTTTTTCCCCCTCATTTTCAGGGATTTATAGTTGCATTGTTGTACTGCTTCCTAAACGCAGAAGTAAGATACGAGGTACGAAAAGAAATTCGAAAAGTAATGAAAGGATGTTGGTCTCAGGAAGAAAACAATGCCTTTAATCTGGCAACTCAGGACTATGTAGTTTAGAAGAAATCTAGATTAAGGGTAGGTCCTCTCAACTTGTTCATAATACTAAAAATATATTATATCCTCAATGCATGCACATAATGTCACTTTTACAGATACAAAAAGTTCACCTTCATGTGTAAGCTTACTTGACATTGGATTAGCTGTATATTTACAATTGTTTACATGTAAATTACTTCAAAACATTCTATACATAAGTCAATTGTAAGGTTTTAATTAATGTGGCTTCTAACCTGAACAAGTTTTTTGATGTAACAAGTTTTTGTAAAAAGTTTCCTGATTAGTGTGAATTTAGTGTGTTATAATTACTTGCCATGTTTTTTAATTTTGACCAGAGGATGGCACTAGTAAGTCCCTAAAGTGAAGTTTGTGGTTTTTTAACACCTTAACTTTTCAAACGTTTTTTCCTTTACTTTTTCTTCAGCTGTTCAACCGACTGTTATACTAAATAAAACACTTTTGAAACATAATTTGAAATTCACACTGGTGTAATGCCTCAAGTGACTCGTCATTAGGATCAGATTTAACTCTTTCATATGACCCCTGTCACTGGTTAAAAAAAATCTAACTTTAGTCTTAAAGGTCCAATCACACCACACTTCAATTCATCCCTTCCCAGAAGCGACTGGTGATTCGGCGACAGTAGGCTATACAGCAACGTTATCAGAGAGATCGGGCGCGGGATTAAGTTTCTGCTCAGCTGTTTTATCTCAACACAAGACGGTAGAACAGAGTGTGAAGAAAGGGTATATGGTGGGCTGGAGTGGCTGGAAATCAAATGACATTTTTGGGTTTAATTGAAAAGGCGACATTTTGTTGGTGATGGCCTATTAGGCCCATTCTGGTCTTCCCTCAAGCATCATGATAGGCTACGGAGAAAGGTGAAAACAGCTGTGCAGTTGAAATGGCATCAAATGTAGCCTAATATTACTTCTCATAAACAACTTAAAAGTGATGCTACGAAGATTGGGATTAATAAATGTGTCTCTATTAAATGTGACACGAGACTGTAAAATACATGCTTCACCATGAGAAATATTGGAAATTTGCGCTAAAGGAACAGCTTGTTCCAAGAAGCAGACGACATAGGCTAGTCAAACGTTTGTAATCACAGACATCATATAATCATATTACGCACCTTGGAGCCAAATATAGCATTTAAATGGATAGGATTCCGCGCTCAATCGAATTGTAGCCTCAGAGATATAGGACGGGCGCAATGTTTTCTCCTCTTTCGCTGATCCTAATGCGTTTTCTCACCTGTCAGTTCATGCGCAACGAACCAATCGGTGTCCTATTGTGGAGATACATGCGCCCCACAACGTTAATTAATTCAATCATTTCGGATGCTTTATTGCATATTTTCTTTCACAAGTTTGTAGGTCGGTGACATGTTCGTTTTACTACAAGCTGTAAATTGTATACATGATCCTATCTTATATCCTATCCATACAGGCATGGATTACAACTACGTAAAGTTATATGGACATAAAGTAAATGAATGTAGATTATCCTTAAAAATGCATCAAGTAAAATGTTGAAGACAGTAATGCAAAACAAATTGGTGCACATTACAAACTTCACAGCCAATAGACGACGTGCAGACCGAACTAGCTGGGAATCCGTGCAGGGCTATCCAACTTCTACATTTCGTGTAGGTCGTCAATTTTCAAGCAATACCTTTCACTGAAAACCACTTTTCCTAAGTAGAACATTTCTTACACTTTAGTCCTAACTTTAAACCGACGGAGATGTACCATGGACTTGATTACAGTGTGAGAACCACAGTCACACTAGAAGTGTCAAAAGGTTTTGACATGATGATCCTACCTGAAACAAATCTCAGGTTTCATTCCGCACACCCCTGCGTCAGCAACAGCTGTCTTGGAGCTCGCCTGGGCTCCAGAAGGGGACAATTAAGTCCTCAGTACAAAGTTTGACGGAAGACTTGAATTTCTGTGGAGTTTCTCGAGTTTTCGGAAATACATATTTATTTTACTGTGCAAGGTAAATCATGAGCTTTCTTTTACACTGTTTTGTAATGCCATATGAGGGTTAATTTTTGGCTTGAGGAGCTCTGCATGGCTTTCACATTTCCCATTGTCAGGTGGATAGGACAACAGTTCAGGGAGGTTTGCCATATTATTTGAAAGCATTTACCTCACATTTTCAGGTTTAAGTCATTTTTTATTTTTTTTATTTGTGTCTGTTTACCTGAGATGTGTTCGTACATTAGCTATAGATTACATTTTGTCCCAGATGTACTTGGGGTGAATTGTTTTCATGAAGTGGTTTATTTGATGATAATATAACATTAGAAAATCTACTAATCAAGTAATACTTGACACCATTGCAGCCCTTTCTGCATTGATAAGTGGTCAATCTGATTGCTGTTCCACCAATTAATTAAATGAAAGAGTTAAATATATTTAACAACGAATGGCCCATTCTACTAAATATATGAAACCTGTCCTTTGACCTCAGGCCAATGTCGGACAGGAATTTACCTGTTTTCACATTAGGCTTTTAATGTATTTGCAATGGTGCTTTTGTAAATCCGTGTAGCTTATTTATTGATGATTTACTGATGTCAATAGTTTACCCTAAATAATATACTGTAAGTGTGGTTTTGATGTTTGAAATTTAAGCGGGCCAATGTATGTGGTTTGTGTGTGCACTGTATATTTGTGTGGTGTGGTGTAGTGTGTTTGTGGACTGTATATGTGTGGTGTGTGTTGGTTCACTTATTTTTGTGATTACTGTATGTTTGTGTGCGTATGTGAGAGTGTGTATGTGTGCCATTACAGATGTGTTTCACCCACCTGTTAAATGTTAAAACAAGGTTGCAGTGCTCACAAGCATTACAACTAACCAAACTAAAGTCAGTTCTGCCAGTAGACAGTGGCTTCGTCACAAGCACAAGCTTAAAGTCCGAAATTTCCCCTTTATCCAGTTTTTCCTCCCTTTCAATCCCCTCATCCTTCCACAAGGGGACAGTTTATTTTTAACCCGTTTCGTCATGTCAGGCAGGCAGGACATCGTAATACTGTGGATGCTCAGTGGTACCACCCTGTTCCTCCACTCGCTAATCCATGTTGCCCATATCAGAGGTGTGTGGGGGGGATGGAGACAGCCAGACATGGGCTCTGTTCCCTCAACACGCGGGTAGTGCTGGAGATCAGGTGGTGATCTGCCGTGTATATTAGTGCTTGTCAGCAGTATACTGCTTCTTACGCAACCAAGTTAGACGTCTACAATGGACTCCCAATGGATTGGGCCTTGGCTAGTATAATAATACTGGACTACAAAGGACTCCCAACGGATTGGGCCTTGGCTAAAAATAATACTGGACATAAACTCAGTGTTTATGTTTATGTAATTGTTTTACTTGTACAACTTCAGTTTGAGAAATGGGAATGTTTTACCCATTTAAAGGCAGTAGACGATTTTGAAGAATATACCTTTGCATAATTTGTTCAACTCCGAAGCAAATTAGTTTACTCATGTACATTTTGTCCAGGCTTCTATCATGGTGTGTGCTACTTCTTTTGTGTTTAGGTGGAATTACTCAAGAGTCATTGAGTTTCTCTTATTTGATGCAGTATTTGCTGATTTACAACAAATAGCTTCAGAAAAGTGTCCAATATTTGCTTGTGTCAGCAAAAATGAATCTATATGAAAAAGAAGGGTTTGTCGGGGACTCAAGATTAAAATCAAAATGTTTTGTTCTTGAAACCCAATATTTTGATCAAAACTAGCCTAAGATGTATGGAGACACACCACCAAGATTTTGCTTGTATGCAGTGTTGTGTGTAATGATGTTCTCTATGAGCGTTTGTGTCTTTCTATGCCTGTATGTGTCGCAGCTGAGAGCATCACATGGTCTTGGACACAGAAGGTGTTGGTTTTGGGTTTCTTTCACCAAGGACGATCATGTGATTTCTTGGCAAGGATTTCCTCTTTTCCATCGAAGGCAAAAGGTGAAATAAGGTTAAAGCCAATTGTGGAATTTTCCAAATTCTACTGGCTTGCCCCTAATTTTCTTGCTCCATATGCTTTTTCATTTACCACTATCCCCCTCCAGCCATGATCTTGCTTGACCCTGTGAGAAGATCATGTATCACATGAGTCATATAATCATGTTGTACTTAATGTGAAACGACACGGACATCCCAGTTTGTCTTCTCTCAAAAGGTACCGTACATGAGAGACGATTGTTATGTCTATTCATTTATTTGACCTTTTTCATAAACTAGTCTCCTGCTCCCATCCAGAAGGACTTTTTTCTTTCAAGAAGCATGGATTAGACTTAGGCCTATGGTGTACGGAATCTGAAACCAGCTCTAAACTTTGGCTCCTACACTGTGTTCCATATGTACATAGGAATATGAGAACATTCATTTGGTGCAAACAGTTTGATGACAGCTTTGCCAATGATTCACACTTAACCAGTTGAGTGAAGCTCAGCAGTGAACCTAACCTGTAATCATGGGATACATAATAGGTAATACGTTATTTATTGTCTACATTAGGCAATGTATTGATTTGAATGTTGAGGGGAAAACTATATCCTGATCAAAAGATACAACTGACCAGTTGTCTTATGTGATGGTTTCAGAGAACACGGAAGGGATTTACGCCCAAAAAGATGCCAGATTCTTCCTATATGTGTTGCCCACCATTATTTGATAAAGCAATTCCTGACCGACAAGAGATTCCAAAGTTCTACAAGGATAGCACAATTATTTACATTTAGTCATTTAGCAGATGCTCTTATCCAGAGCGACTTACAGGGACATTCTCCCCAAGGCAAGTAGGGTGAAGTGCCTTGCCCAAGGACACAATGTCATTTTTGCACGGCCAGGAATCGAACCAACAACCTTCTGATTAATAGCCCGACTCCCTAACCGCTCAGCCATCTGACTCCTGAATTATTATTTCTAACAAATGGCGCATTTACAACTCTAAGGTAGAACTTCAATGTGACGCAAATGCTTTTTGGTGGCGCATGAATAGAATTATGAAGATTTAATCAACCTCATCATGTTCAATGCATAATCCTAGTAATTTTTACTAATATGTAGTTATTTGATGCAATTTGCAAGCTTCCTTGTGCTTTATCGTATAACATTTACAGATTTCAATCAATTGTCCTACAGCTAATGCTAAATCTGATAACAAATCACAATTGTAGTACAATTACATTGTGTTTAGGTTGTCACAGCCTCTGTATTTTATTATTGAAACAGCTTAAGGATTATTCCAGCTATTCACAGGGTCTAAGAATGCAGTGACAGAAGTATAACACACGTCCCGTGCTTGATCACACCAGCAGGCACATAGTATGTGTGAGAATTCCACTGATGGTTGCTGACAACCTATGTACGTTATGGCTCCCTTCTTGTTTGGCCTATCTGTCATTTTATGCTAAATGCAGGCACAAACTGTGGACTTCCTATACCTTCTTAACAATTTTCGGTTTTTGGTTGTTATTGCATTTTGTCAATATTTTGGATCTATATACTTATTTATAGTATGTAATTATTTAAGGTAATTAATTCATCAAAACTTTTTGCTGTTGACATGCACCTAGTCAAAGTTTTTTACTGATGCTTTAATGGTGCAATTTCCTCTTAGGGATCGATGAAGCTATTTATCTAATGATCTATCAATCCTATAATAAATGATTTTATTTGCCTGCTTCATGTTAAAGTATTTCTGAATAATGGCAGCAACAATTTAAACAGACAAAATATTTCCTGTAGTATGGATGACATAATAATTTTGGACTTTATTAAGAATACAAATATAAAGATGATGTAGCAAAAATTGTATATGGAAGGGGATAAAAACATAAGTGTGGTCCATTAATGCAGCCCCCTATAGAGTTAGAAGTACAAGGTTAACTGGTGGGTGACACAGTGTTGAAGAGAGTCTGAGAGAGAGAGGCATGAGATTTGACCCCGTGAGAAAATGAAAGAACAGGGGCACAGCAAATGTCATGGGGACGTGTGGATAAAAGCCCTTGTTTGCTCTGTAGATCTGTCGTTTACAGCTTACCACCTTCCAGGCATGGCTTACTGTATAGCAAGGAAATTGAGCTGTGTGTGTTGCAGAGCTATCCACATGGATATGTCCTGTTAAAGTGTTGGTTAGCTCAATTACCAATATTTCTGATGGTACGTTTCATGTTCATGTGGACTGCATTGATAAGCAGTCTTAACAAAGCCCAGTGAATAATGATGAAAATATCTCCAGTTGAAATGGAAACGGGCCAGAATTTGTTGTGTTGAGGAGTTCTCAAATCTAATTGACAACATTGCTTCATAAGACATTGTAAAAAATCAGGATTCAACAGCCCTAATAAACCCAGTTCATACTGATCTTCAACTCGACACACTTGTATGATTCCTGTTCTAGTGCCATTAACCCAACACTCTGTAAGTTAGTTTCCGGGTAGAAATACCAGCATCCACATTCCCTGACCGGCTAGAGTAACGCTAGTGGTCTATATTTCCCCTTCCATATCCTCAACCGGAATGTCACATGTTGAAATGGACGGGTGGCCTTCATTGACATTCACAGTGACATATATGTGGATGTCTGGGACGACTATAGAAATCTCTCCCTTCCTCTCCCTTCCTCTTTTTGTCACCAGACCTTAACAGGACAGCCTTAAGAGGTCAAGCCTGGCTTTTAAGAGGTGATGGAGAGGTACCAAGCTGTAGACTGGTGATCATTCAGGTCCAGTTTAATGCCCCGTCTAAGGTACTGACTTGTTTTTAGATTCTGGTTTCTGAAAGGGATTGATAATGAACTGGACAATGTTCTCTTAGACATTCATTGGCTTGATTCATCTGTTTGATGCCCTTTTTTCATTTTAAGAACTGAACCATGTGCACTTGGCAGAAAAAAGCTACACATGTCATGAAAAGTAATAAATCAGTAAAGTTCAATGTAATGAAATGACTGAGGAGGCAATAGCTAACCCCTATCCCACTTCTTTCTCACTTACAAGACAAGACAGGTCACTCTCTCCCAGAGTCTGGAGAGATCAGCAAGGCTACGCAACTAATGCTGTGACATAATGCAAAATAGGAAATGTCTTCAATAATCCCCAGGGAAACAAATCTGTCTTCAGGATGTGTATTTTAAGGTTGTCCATCCTTCACTAGGAAAGAGGGGCCCCTTGTCCACATGGAGGATCTTCTGAAATGGGTGATGGGGGTTGGGTATGTGTGTGTGTGTTTCGGGTGGCAGGGTTTGGAAGATGAGGAGTATCTACTCCTCCAGGTGGTCCAGATGCTTAATGCGTAACCAGGATGGCACAGCATATTCTTTGTGAGAAAACACAAATGACAACAAAAAAAACGTACAAAACGAAAAGGTCCAATGAATACATTTGTCCTGAAATGTCAAATACGGACCAGAGGTGTTGTGTGAAGAGATGGGAGGGGATGTGTGGTGGACGGGGTGAGAGAGGTGCAGGACAGAGAAGATTTCTGAGTGGTGTGAAAGGGGGATTTAGTGCTCTCGGTGTCATGGAGCATGGGGAGGGAGGGCGGAAGCCCAGTGGATTTAGCTCAGTAAAATAGAAGGTGGCAGAGAGTGGAGTTAGCCGCAGTAAGTTAAGTTGGCATGCCGGCCTGTTTATCGGAGCGATGTGAGGGAGAGAGCGAGCACCAGGCCAAGGAGGAATGAGCAGAGTCATCGGGGTTCTGTAACATGATGCTCGGACATGATTGCTCGCGGCAGCTGGGCAGCACTCGTATCTGTGTGTGTGACTGTGTGTGATTATCTGAATAAGTGTGCTTGCATGTAACCATACATGTATGTGTGCATGTATCACGGTCAGTGCGTGCGTGTGTGTCTTGTCGTCACACCTTCTAACCAAACCTGCCTTCTCAGTGTCTTCTCTCTAAAGACCTGAATCAGACTGTACACCGTATAAATGCATTCTTCCCAAATGCCTGGTCATTTATAGGCTGGTTTCTGAAAGAGTCTACCTAGCATGGAAACTCTTTTGTACTAATGTTCATACCACATCAGACTTATCACATGAATGTGATGAATTATTTATGGTTAGATCCACATTAAGTTGTGTTCTCTTCTACGTGCCCAAGTAACCCTGAATCTATGACTTCCATGGTATTTGGCACACTTTTGTATTTTGCAGTGGTACATTTTCCAACATCAATCTCATAATGTCCAGGAAATCAACCCAGACATTATGCATCAAACTTATTTACAACTCATTTTGGCTCGTTTTCCTGTCCAAGATATTGTGTTCTGATTTTGAACCTTGTAATTTAGTCATAAGCACAGTTCAAATGAATGTAGGTTTAATGTATGCTGTTCTCTCAACTACCTGGTGTATATAAACTAGCATCACACCATTTGTCACTGGGACCTTATCCTATGAGAGACGTCATAGTTCTTCCCCGCAGAGGCCTCATAAAAGATCCCCTTTTCTCATGTTTACATTAAGGTGTAGAAATATGAGATGTATCCCAAACTTGATTGGGTGGATGTGACATAACCCAATCAAGTGACATTTCTACAGTTTGGGCAAAGGCATCAAGAATACTCGATAGGGCTTGAACGATGGCCAAGGGGCTTTTAGATAGCGATTAGCGTATTTCAAAATAAGTGTGCTAGCGGTTACATCAGGATCCTAACCTTAGTTGCTTCAGAGAAAACAAATCTGTCTCAACTGGTTGCTAAACATGTAGAGGAGTCTTGTAAGCAATGCCAGTTGGCCGGAATATCAGCCGTCTGGTAAGCTAATAAGTAATATGATGTTCATGAGTAATGTCAGGGTTTCTTTGGTACTGTGGGAAAGTATCCTGTTGAAGCTCCAGAGCTGGTCCGGAGTGCGGCTTGTCACTTTGTCATTACCTTGACACTTTTATGTGGGTCATCTCCTCTCCTACTTCTAGGGGTGGAGGGCTTTGGGGGTCTCGGATCATTACAATTACACAAACATATACAGCAAGTCTCACACGCCAAGATCACTGTGCACATGCATGTCTATCATACCATCAGGCATCTCGAGGACAGTACGCTTTTGTATAGAAACTTGGTGTACTGAGTGTGAAATATATTTTTTCGTAATACTTTCTTGACATTTTGACCACTCGTTATCTGCCTATTGTTAGTTTGACTCTGTAAGGTTGGTTTGACTACCTTACCTTTGTGCTTTTCCCTTCTATTACAGAAGGAAAGCATGAGCCACAAAAAACGACTCGAGTCAGATATTGTGCACACATGACGGCCTGATCAGGGCTCTCGTATAGGTTTTGGAATGCTAATGAACAAGTATTGCAAATCTCGAAATGCATCCCCTGATCTCTGTCCTGACAGGTCAGTCTAGAGAGACGCCAGAGTGGTGGTATCCCTTCGCAATGCGAAGATGGCCACCCTGCTCCCTCCCACAGGCAGCGATGCGTTCCGCCGCTTCACCCCGGATTCGCTGGCGGAGATCGAGAGGCTCATGGAGAAAAGGAAAAGGGATGCGGAAGTGAAGGGTTACGTCGACATGGGGCCCTTGGCTCCGAGCAAGGATCTGGAGGCAGGCAAAAGCCTGCCCATGATCTATGGAGATGCTCCCGCAGAGGTGCTCAACACACCTCTGGAGGACTTGGACCCCTTCTACAAAACACAGAAGGTCCGATCAGGTCACCAAGTAAAGCAGTATTGCTTGGAAATAAAGTTTGAAAGCTTCTATTTCAATCATGATACATGTTACAAATGCAACTCCAATGGGGAAAATGTCTGCTGGGAAGATTAACTGACTGTGAAATGCTTTCTCAATGCAAAGTAAAAGCAATTTACCCTATCAGTTTCTAGAGATGGACAGCAGTGCAACCATGACAGTTTGTGGTATAGACTGCCAACCATTTCTCTGTTACATGACAACATGGAACACTTATTCATTAATTTCCATTAACTGTATGTCATGTGTATACTGTATGTAACTGCATTACTGGAGTGAAAGGCATGCTTTATGGGTCTTAGTATTTTATGATGTGATGTTAACCATTTCAATATCTGTGTTGCAGACTTTCATTGTGATCACCAAAGGAAACACAATCTTCAGGTTCAATGCTGAACCAGCTTGCTACATTCTAAGCCCCTTTAGTCTTGTTAGAAGAGGAGCCATCAACATTCTCATACATTCATATCCTTTTTTAAACTAAAACTATAGTGTGGAGGGGTGGAAGGGATTATTTGAATTGTGATGGTCTTGTTTAAATTGACAAAAGCTGTATGTTTGGTCACTACATATTCTCAAATTAGCCTAATGTAAATCAAGATTTTCATGATTTCCTATAATTAGATAGATGTGCTGAGCCGTCTCACCAACTAAGAAACAATGGGGCTGTTGGTATTTTTAATCAAGCTTCCAACATTTACCCTTGACTCAATATCAAATTATTTAGTTTGTTCATCATGATTACCATTCTTTCGAACTGCGTGTTCATGACGATGAGCAACCCCCCTCCATGGAGTAAAACTGTTGAGTAGGTTAATAGTGCTTCATATGCTACATATATACTGTACTTACATCTGCATTAATCACACATTCTACTGTATTTGAAGCAATGTTTTTGGTCATTTAATTTGATGTACTTTGCTTTTAATGCTAATTTCCATAACACTTGAAAGTCTATGATGTGTTTTGTTGCTTATGTTTTCGCAGGTATGTTTTTACTGGTATTTATACTTTTGAGGCAACAACTAAAGTGCTGTCTAGAGGTTTCTGTGTTGGGTCTTTTACATTCCTTCGAGATCCATGGAATTGGCTGGATTTCATGGTGATCAGCATGGCGTGAGTATTGGAGAATACATCTTTTTGTGACCGCAAGATCCACTATTAAATAATGGAGATTATTAGTTATTTTTCATCTACTGATGAAACAACAACCAGATGTAGTTGGTTAAAATTAAACATATTTTGGGGGGGATATTTTGGTATATGAACTGATTTTGTAGAGTGTTTATCTTTACAGAAATGTTAGTTTACTTAATTTGATGACTTTGCTCTTTGCTCTGTGTGTCTCATGTCAGGTATGTCACAGAGTTTGTAGATCTAGGCAATGTGTCAGCCCTGAGGACGTTCCGTGTACTTCGTGCCCTCAAAACAATCACAGTGATTCCTGGTAAGTCTTCCTATGCAGCCCATCCTTGTTGAGGGCAAGAAAAGTCACTGACCAGACTATTTTCTTTACATTTGCATATTCCACAACACATATTTTTATGAATTCACGTTCTGCATTCACACTGTCTGAAATGTAGTTAAGGCAGTTCAATCTCCATGATTACATTTCTTTTTGATTTGGTCAGGTTTGAAAACCATTGTGGGTGCCTTGGTACAGTCAGTAAAGAAGATGGTAAATGTGATGATCCTCACTGTATTTGCCCTGGCCGTCTTTGCCCTCATCGGCTTGCAACTGTTCATGGGAAATCTTCGTAATAAATGTGTCCGATGGCCCATCTCTACAAACAATACATTTGAAGATTTCTTTTCTAATTCAACATTAAGTGACACCGTGGCTTACAATGAAACAAATTCCAACAGTACTTTTGATTTCAAAGCTTATATTGATGATATTGGTAAGTTTTATAACTAATTAGCAATATAATTTATGTTGGTACATATGCACACAAATTTGATCTGATGCATTTCTGTTATAGAAAATCACTACTATCTGGAAGGTAGCCTGGATGCTCTTCTTTGTGGAAACAGCTCTGATGCTGGGTATGGTACTATGTATTGCAAATTCCTCAAAGGAAATTGAGATGGCACAATGTCAATTTAAAAACAAGTCTGTTGTAATGAGTTTGTGGAACCGCAAGGAACCGCTATGCGGGGTTGTGCGTGAAAATATCCAGAGATTTAAGTCAACCAAAATTCAAGAGGCTGAGATGAAAGTTTGCCTAAGTAGAGATCTGCGGCATTTTCAAGCAGCCAAATATTATTTCTACAACGACTTGGAGAGCAATATTTTGTGAAATCCATGTGTTTAATTGCAGAACATGGGTCAAATTAGCTTCTCTTAAACAATATTTTTATGCAGAACTTATGGACTGTGAAAGCATGGTCTCAGTCCACACTGATTATTCTCCACTGCCATGTTGATAGAAAGTGCCCAGAAGGATTCATGTGCATGAAGGCTGGGAGGAACCCCAACTATGGCTACACCAGCTATGACTCTTTTGGTTGGGCCTTCCTGGCTCTCTTCAGACTCATGACCCAGGATTACTGGGAGAACCTGTTTCAGCTGGTTGGTACCTATACTAAATAATATATACATAATAATAAATTACTGTTAGTTATGCCAACTCCTTTTGGGATGTCTATTTGTTTTGCAGTGATGTTTGGTGCAGTATATGTTGTTGATGTTTTCTACACAATGGTAAATGTTGGGTTAGGGTTAGTAATGTAAATGTTGACAAACAATTTCAGACCTAAGTATAGTATCTGATTCAGGCCCAGTTTCCCAGACATGGATTATACCTAGTACTTGCCCAAAAACCTTTTCAACTGAGAATTTTATTGAATATTGCTCTCACTTTGAGACTAGGTTTAATATATGTCTGTATATGTATGAAACTGGGCCAGTGTTTAAATAATTTCTCTGTGTGTTCCCTTTTGCATGCAGACTCTGCGAGCAGCCGGAAAGACCTACATGATCTTCTTTGTTTTGGTCATCTTCTTGGGCTCCTTCTACCTCATCAACCTGATCCTGGCTGTGGTTGCCATGGCTTATGATGAACAGAATCAGGCCACTTTGGCAGAGGCCAAAGATAAAGAGGAGGAGTTCCAAAGGCTTTTGGAGCTAATCAGACAGCGCGATGAACAGGTCAGGTGACTAGTTTGTGTGTTTTGGTTGTACACTTTAATCACTGTGATACAATGCAAATGTAAAATAAAATAAAAAATAGAATGGCATTAGATGCACATCTCAATTAAGTTGTTCAATGATCTTCATTTGTGTTCAAAAGGCTCTTTCTGGGAGCCAGGCAACCCTTACCAGTCACAAAGCTCTCAGTCATCACACAGGGTCTGAGTTTATGGACGATGAAAGGAGCGTAGGCGGGGGTGATGAAGTCATCAAGGATTGTAACGGGAGAATCATCCCCCGTCTGGTCCTCAACCCAGTGTCTCCTGAGGAGGTCAGTCTGTGACCCTGTCTGCTTGTTTACATTATTAGGTTAAAAGTTCACAGGTCAGAATTAGGTTAGACTGCTGGGAATGCATGCTCTTTTGGTTCATGTATTCAATGTTTGCTTGATTCTTTTGTCTATTACTCTTGGGGAGCATGTTTGTTTTCATGTTGTTTTATGATAAAGATGACAACCTTCACTTTTTTCTAGTCTGCAGAAGAAAATGAGCACAGAGAGAAGTCCTTGGGCTCTGTTCATGACATGGTTTTCCTGGAAGAACCCGGCCTGAAACATAGAACTGCGAGTGCTATAAGTGTTCTCACCAATGCGATGGAAGGTAGGAGAAAAACCTCAAATTGATGACAATGATGGCCTTAATGATGGTTAATTATATGGGTCAATTGAATTAGTATAACATTTTATTACATTCATTATTATATAATAACATTAAATTGCAGTAAGTGTACTGTGCAACAATTCACTTTTCGAATCTGTATAAGTATTAAGTAACCTGTTGTTATTATTAGGTACAATATTTCATCCATCATTTTCATCCATCATTTACAGGATACTGTATAGTCTTTATTAGTCATTATTTCTTAGGTTTCCTATTGTGTAAATTATGTAGTGTTCCATTTGTCACTTCGTCATTTGCCACAATCAAAGTTTAGCAATTAACCTTAACTTGTAAGGTTGTATTTTACACATGCAACAGACATGCATCGTACAATATATTTTGGGGAAGACCAGAGCAAGTTGTCACACCAGTAATATGTAAATTTCCTGTAATAAGAATATTTCTCTATATTATAATATCCATAAATAAAATATATAATTAAATTACAATTGTCATAATATATCACACAAAGTTATTGCTGGTAAAATACACTGTGACCATTCTTTTGTGTGTGTGTGTTTTGACTTGGAGTGTTTTGACTTGGAGTGTTGTAACCAACTTAGTCAACTTTGGACCTTTTTCATCAAACCATATGTTATTTTAATTAAATAAACTGTGGCAACTTACCCCCGTGACAATTTGCCCCAGTCTCCCTTAAGAGTATGTATAAATATGTGGCAGCTGCATCTTCTAATGTGAATAGTAATTGCCTACCTTATCTTGTTATACAAAATCTCAAAGCCATTACAGTAGCATTACAGTAGCATTGTCTGCAACCTGCCACACAGGAGTGCTAATCACATTGTGTGATGGAGAGATCCCTGTTAACATACAGTGGTAAGCCCCTCTGGTGCTAAGCTTGGGCTATTTCAGCCTGGGGGTGACTTGGCACCATTAGGCACGAATTGTGGTGCACTGTGTATTCTATTTCTAGGCTTTCCTTAATACTTTGCTAACTGAGTTAATATATAAATTGGATAACCAAATTATTTTGAATTAACTGAATAGTTGATATAATTATATTATAAATTAACGGCTAATCTCTAAAAGTGCATGTTGTCTTCTTAAAATCATATATTTATTAATTATATGTTTATTTTATTATTATTCAAATTCAGCTACATTTTGTAATTATCAAGAATGGATTTATTGTCCCTATCTCTGATCTAATAGATTTGGAAGATGCACAAAAGCCTTGTCCACCTGGATGGTATAAGTTTGCTGACATTTTCCTGAAGTGGGACTGCTGTATACCCTGGGTGGTCTTCAAACAGTGGGTGAACTTTGTGGTGATGGACCCCTTTGTAGACCTAGGCATCACCATCTGTATTGTGTTGAACACACTCTTCATGGCTATGGAGCACTACCCCATGACTCCTGAGTTTGATCACATGCTGTCTGTGGGCAACCTGGTGAGATTGAAAACAATTTTGTCACTCTAAGACTGTCATTGTTTTTAAAGGGCCATTATATCTGTGCTAGGTAATATTATAAAATCAATTACATTTAGAAAAACAGCACCCCCAAATCTTGTCCGAAATGTTGCGCTTTCCTCCAGCTTGAGTTTGATTGACAATGGTTTCTCAAAATAAGCCATGGAGGAAATCTCGCAACATAATTGACTAGAAGATAGTGGGCTGCTCCAAAAATCTGAAATTGCCATTCCACTGGCACTGAGCTGTCTGTGTTAAACTAAACAACTTTCAGAGGGCCTCTTCAGCTTACACAAAAAATTTTATATGGGACAACATTTTACCTTTTTTACTAAAATAATTTAGCATATTGTACTTCCAACCCTAAAATGTAAGTTATTTATGACACATGGACTCCATGTCCACAGAACTCAATACCATATTTGTTTGATCAAATGATAATGTAGATGAGGACCAATACTTAATTAATTATTAACAAATATATAATGCACATTGTGATGTGCTTTGGCCACATATGTACACATTTGTTTCCTGATATCAGAACAATTAACATTGTCATTCTCCCCCAGGTGTTCACAGGGATTTTCACTGCAGAGATGGTCTTTAAGCTTGTGGCCATGGATCCCTTCTACTACTTCCAAGTGGGCTGGAACATCTTCGACAGCATCATCGTCACGCTTAGTCTAGTGGAGTTGGGCCTGGCCAATGTTCAGGGTCTGTCGGTCCTCAGGTCCTTCCGTTTGGTAAGACATATTTGATACTTCACTTGCACCATCTGGATACCTCAATATATCCCTTGCTTGCTTTATAGAATGAAAATGACTGTCTGTTATTAGTGTATCACGTTAAGGCGTTCTAAAAACAAAGACAATGTCATGAGAGAAATCTCTGTCAGAGTAAACTGACTTTCCTTATTTGGTTTCTTTGTTTGACTTTGCGCTGTATTGGAGATAGCTGCGTGTCTTCAAACTCGCCAAGTCATGGCCCACCCTCAACATGCTGATCAAGATCATTGGAAACTCCGTGGGCGCTCTTGGAAACTTGACATTGGTGCTGGCCATCATCGTCTTCATCTTTGCTGTGGTTGGCATGCAGCTGTTTGGCAAGAGCTACAAGGAGTGTGTGTGCAAGATTGCCATAGACTGTGAGTTGCCACGCTGGCACATGAACGACTTTTTCCACTCCTTCCTGATTGTTTTTCGCATCCTGTGTGGGGAGTGGATTGAGACCATGTGGGACTGTATGGAGGTGGCCGGAGCCGGGATGTGTCTGATGGTTTTCATGATGGTAATGGTCATTGGAAACCTGGTGGTGAGTACAGAAATGCCTTAATACCCTCATTACAACTCCTAGCTCTTCACAAGTAATGTTCATGCTGATCTCAGTGTCAACCTGTTTTTCGCATAGATTTCACACAATAGCTATGTTAACTCTCTGTCGTAATGTATATAATAATTTTTTTTTTTTTTTTTTTTTTTTAAGCAGCTCTGGTAAACAGATTCATGCTATATAATTATGGTAACATGAGTAGTTGATGGCCAAGGCAAGATACATATTTTAAGTAGTGACCATTCTAAAGATTACAGGTAAAGCCACTTGACAATATAAGCAGTACATGACCTCTGTCCATCTGTCACTGCTGTTAACTTGTCAAAATCTGTTGTCTGACGTCTCTGTTGATCTATGGTATTGTAATACTTAGTCAGTCCAAAGGATCTTGTGTTGAGGAGTCTATTGCTGGACAGCCGGAAGAACCACCAGGACAAACAGCTTCAGAATTTGCTAAAAATAAAAAAGTATTTAAACTAATTCTTCCTGACATTATGCCTTGAACTGCAAGAACTAGAGAATGCAGATGAGCTGTTAGCAGCTGATCACATAAGCAGCATATTTACAACTCCAGCCAAATGGATTTCCTGTCAGGTTATTCATAGATTTGAAAAGGAAACCGCTCATCGTGACAAGCTAACAAAAGCAGAGGGTACCGTGATGTGTCAAAATCAACTTGGCTTTTTTTGATCTAGAGCTCCTCTTCTCTGCCCTGTCTAGCTGCACTGTGTGCAACAAACAGTGTGAAGCAGGGCACATCATTTACTGTGAAGGGGGCTGATGGGTGGGTGCTTCTATTTAAGTAAAAAGTCTTGAGCCAGCAAACTGTGGTACTGACCTTGAGTATGTGCTAAGACCTAGCTTAAGCAAGGCTCCTGGCATGGTAGGGAACTAACATGGACAGCTGGACGTCATGAGTGAGTGATGTGGCCCTGTTTGAGAGACAGGGAATAGGACCCAAGCGTCAGTGAAATGTGCTTCAATTGATAGAGAGATAATCAATTGTCCTGTTGATACCACACAGCATTGAGCATGGCAGTCCCACTCCACTTGTGTATAGACGGATCTCAACAAAAAGTGAGGTGTTCCTTTGTTTCTAAACCCTGTTCTGCAGGGTCTGTGTGACCCATTCATACTTTCAGGTTCTCCATTTTATGCCCCCTGCCCTATTTTTACCACTTGATTTCTCAACATATTGTGAATATTTCATAAACCAATACATTATATCAGTTCTTTGAATTCAATAAATAGATTAAAGATGTACACTAGGGAAAAAGTTGCATTTTTCACGCTTTATTGAATAGATTGTAAGTGAACAGGGAGAGAGATATGCAGAAAAAGGCCAAGGCCAAATTCAAACCAAGGCCGCTGCAGTAACGCCGCAGCCTACGTATTACGTGCACTTATCCAGTGAGCACCTGAATTTTTCCATTTTATACATAATACAAAAATCTAAATGGCCGTCTTGATCTGTTCAGTCACATTAACTTTCTTGCTCTCTTGCTGGAGGTAGGAGCAGGTCTGCAAATTAAAGTCACAAATGATGTGTCAAACAGTTAGAACAAATATTTGGCCCAATGCGTGATGTTCATTCATTAGATTTTTTTATTTTTATTACAACAAATTTGTTGGTGTTCCTGGAGTCCGCCTGAAACAGAACATTTGTATCAACACTCACAATAGTGCATTCTCCTCCTGACAGTGGACTCAGTTTTCCCCAGCTTCTTCAGATGCCTTATCTCATGACCTTTTCTCGTTCTTTACACCTCCTGACATCTCTGGGGTTTTTCCCCCATCAGCCCTTTTCCTGTGCCCCTTGCTGATTCACAGCACCTGCAGTGGAATAAGAGAGATCAGTCTGCCCCAGGCCTATGTAACCATGATCTATGTCTAACATTAGAAATCGACACCGAGAAACTAGCTAACAGGGTTTAGACACTAAAGATAGCAGCCACGACTAGACAACATAATATTTATTAATGCACCGTTACGACAGGATAACACTAACTTGATACTTGTTGTGTATAGAAATCGCTCTTGAGTTAAACTTTTCACATGGTTGGGTTACCTAGATTTTTTTTCAAGGTATGTAGCATGTGGTTTGATGTAGGTATACAAGGCTGACTACTATAAAAATCAAGTAATCATTTTAAATGGAATGATACACTACAGTGTCTGCAGTGTGACATTTATATTTACTTTATATATATTTTGTAACGCTTTACAAGTTTACAATGATCAACTACTTAGTAACGAATCATCAAATAAAATTCCTACCTAAGATAAAACAAACAATAAAACATTTCTTACTCTCTCTGATTCTTTAGGTTCTGAACCTCTTCTTAGCCTTACTACTGAGCTCGTTCAGCGGAGATAACCTTTCCAGTGGCGATGACGATGGAGAGATGAACAATCTCCAGATTGCCCTTGGCAGGATAACTCGGGGAATTGACTGGGCCAAGGCCTTTGTCATCGGCACGGTCCGACAGATCCTGGGCAAGAAAGATAATAAAGACGAGGAGGGTGAGGGAGGTGAAGGAGAGCCCCAAAAGGAAGCTTTTGAGCTGAACCACTTGGACACTGGCCAGGATTTCCAAGTAACAGACATGAAGTCGGACTGTTTGGTTGAGGGCAGGCCCTCAGGGTTTTATGTGGATTTGGATTCAGAGGTTCGCCTCACAGTTCCTATTGCACAAGGGGAGTCAGACTTTGAACAACTGGACGACGATGATGATTCAGAGTCAGAGTCCTCAGATGAAGACAACGAACATGACCGACATCTAAAGGTATGACGCAAATTCTGATTATTATGCAAAGTTAATGAATGGTTCACAACAGTTCTGAGAGGTATTGAAATTATACCCAGAGTATACCCAGAATGTTAGGGTGAAGAAGGTTAGATGATGGTTAATATATCTAATTTTGAACTCAAATGAGGGAAAATGTATATATTTTTGTGATTTTGTCTCGCAGTAATCAGCATGCCTGTATGTTAGCTGACTTGGTAGGTCTTTCTACCCAACCCGAGTCTATGTTTTTGCTCTGTCATAGTCGACAGGTGAAGATGGTGATGATGATGAGTCCTCAGTGTGCAGCACTGTGGACTACCAGCCTCCTGAGCCCGAGGCAGAGGAGGAGGAAGAGGAGGAACCTGAGCCAGAAGAACCAGAAGCCTGCTTCACTGAAGGTACACAAGAATGAAAGTTTCATGAAATTTGACATTTACATTGTCTCATTTCAACTACAAATCCAACAACAATGCAAAGAAAACCTGCTATACTATACTATTTCCAGACTGATATCTCTCTCCGACCCAATCGTCAGACCTTTCCTCATTTAGAGGAAAAAGATGCCTCATAATGTTGAGGCTTCTGGTCCTAGTGGTCCAAAAACCATAAAAATGCAGTGCCCAGGTAAAAGTACTGATAAAATCAAAGCAACCAATAAAATAACATATTGATGTACATGTTTATCCCCTCAGAGTGTATAAGAAGATGGCCATGTCTCACCTTCGACACTACTCAAGGAAAAGGGAAGAAATGGTGGAACCTCCGCAGGACCTGCTTCACCATCGTGGAGCATGACTACTTTGAGACCTTTATCATCTTCATGATCCTCCTCAGCAGTGGAGCTCTGGTTAGTTATCCCACAGTTGATGTCTTACAACTGTTGAGTTCAAGTGCAGTCTGACCATAGTCTCTGTTTTTCATCTGACAGGCATTTGAAGACATTTACATCGAAAGGCGCAGAGTTATTAAAATCATCCTTGAGTATGCTGATAAAATTTTCACCTATGTCTTCATCATTGAGATGCTCCTAAAATGGGTGGCATATGGCTTCCAGACCTACTTCACCAATGCTTGGTGTTGGTTGGATTTCCTCATTGTTGATGTAAGTTTCTTGTTTTCAAATAATAGACACAAAAATCTGAAGCAGTCATTTTAAGCAGTAATGTTACTATGTTTACCTGTCCTTCAATGCCTCAGGTTTCCTTGATTAGTTTAGGAGCCAACTTGATGGGATATTCAGAACTTGGACCAATCAAATCCCTTCGAACACTCAGGGCTCTAAGACCTCTTCGAGCTCTGTCAAGGTTTGAGGGGATGAGAGTAAGTCACTACTCACAAACAACACACACCCCCTACCCCTATCCACAGACACACTTAGAAAGGCATCCCCAAACATGAAATAAGAAGATCAGACATAACTCAAGGTTGCACTGAAACAAAACAGTATCTCTGCACTAGCGATTAGTGTCCGTACTAACCGGATAGGCATAGATCAGTGGTACAGCATTAGACTGCAAAAGATGGTGCAGGTTTGATTCCCCCTCTGTATGTTGCTTTGGATAAAATGGTCTGCTAAATGAACATATTAATACAATTCATTAATAAAGTATTTCCTTTATATGCTGACTGAGTTGTTTTGTAAACTTACACGGTTGCTGTAACATAGCTGTTTGAGATAAAGGTGACTACACTGAAACGTTTCAATGTCTGACAAGGATGTCTGCAACTGCAAATTATCTGACAGCAGTAACCTCAATATTTTGTTTTTGTCTTTTTACAGGTGGTGGTAAACGCTCTCGTTGGGGCCATCCCCTCGATCTTCAATGTGCTGCTGGTGTGCCTGATCTTCTGGCTCATCTTCAGCATCATGGGGGTCAATCTGTTTGCTGGAAAGTTTTACCGCTGCATTAACACCACAACAGAGGAGCTGTTCCCTATGAGTGAGGTCAACAACAAGAGCGACTGTTTAGCATTGATGCATGCAACCCAGGAGGCACATTGGACCAATGTCAAGGTCAACTATGACAACGTTGGTCTGGGCTACCTCTCCCTGCTGCAAGTGGTGAGCTTAACAACCTCTATCCTGGAAACCAAAACGTAGACTGGATACAGGAAGAAGTTAAATGACATAACCTATATATATATATATATATATATATATATATATATATATTGAGATGCACTGCACAAAACATGAAGCATTTGCTAGACATTTTATGTCAAGAATGTAACATTATCTGACATTAATTTTCTTGTAACTACACTATATTCAGGGGTAAGATATTCGGAACAGCATAGGTTAAAACTTAAGTGGAACAAGGTAGAATATGGGTGAGGGGGGGCTTGCAGTAATTTAATGTAGTAATTTATATTGTTTTGTATAACAACCTTCTGTTTTGACTACTTTCTCTTGGCCCTGTAAAGGCCATTTATTGAATATACATGTGTGATAAATGGGCGATAGTTCAGGCCGGAGACTCGGAGAGCACTTGCGTCAGACGGTCTATAGGATAATCTATTTAAGACGAGGAACTTCTCCTCTGACATTGTTCCCTCCCTACCACCCTAGTCTCCATCTGGGTTCTGTCGTTGCTCCGTCTGTCAGGGGGAATGATGGATATCTAAGCTCTCTGCTTCCAAAGTTGAGTTTCTTGGGAAGACATCTATCGCAAATCAGAACCATACCTTCAAAGATGACATGTCTGTGCTCTCAAGAAAAAAAATATACCAAAATACTAAATGATATAGATAAAATGCTAAAATACTAGCTGAGTCTCCTGACTGAACCGATGCCACCTATTACGATTATGCAATGTAATTGCAGTGACTTTTACATCTAGTTGTATTGCTATTAGATATAAAGTCATGATAATGATAATTTTGGTTGCAGATTATTGGTATGGTGCTGCTGAATTAATTGATTTGCCATTCACACACATCACAGTCTATGCTATTTTCTACTCTTTTCTCAGGCTACATTTAAAGGATGGATGGACATCATGTATGCTGCAGTAGATTCAAGAGAGGTATACTAACACAATTATACTTGTCAACTTTGACTGTATTTAATATATTGTAATATTTTATCTTAAGAAATGTCTGAGAGTTTTCTATCCATTTACATTTAGTCATTTAGCAGATGCTCTTACATACCCCCCGAGGCAAGTAGGGTGAAGTGCCTTGCCCAAGGACACAACGTCATTTGGCACGGCCGGGAATTGAACTGGCAACCTTCTGATTACTAGCCCGCTTCCCTAACCGCTCAGCCACCTGACTCCCTAGCCATGTGTCTTTATACAACTCATTTCGTTCCTTAGGTTGAGGAGCAGCCTTCATACGAGATCAACCTGTACATGTACATGTATTTTGTTATATTCATCATCTTTGGATCCTTTTTCACTCTCAATCTCTTCATTGGTGTCATAATAGACAATTTCAATCAGCAAAAGAAAAAGATAAGTATCAATTTACAATGATTTTTTATGATGATTTGTCTATGAATGATTTAGTTCAGACAACAGTGTAAGGATGCACTATATTGAAGAAATTGTGTTTGTTTGTGGTTAAAGTTATGAATGACCAGAATACTTTTTGTCATTTGGTTCTGCACTTTGGAGGAGAAGACCTCTTCATGACTGAGGAGCAATTGAAATACTACAACGCTATGAAGAAACTTGGCTCCAAGAAGCCACAGAAGCCCATACCAAGACCAACGGTATGCCATACAGAAGTGTCATTCACTTGTAACCACACCCTTATTACAGCACTATCAGGGGATGAGGAATAGTCATAGTTGTAGGAGTAGCAGCAGTGATTTATTACCTTTATTAGAAATATTCACATACATCTCGTCTAAATATTAGTCTGAATATACAAATACAAACAAACCTCTTCAAGCACAAAACACGTCAAAGTAAAATGCAAGACAAGCCATGTCGACTGTGTAAAGCTTCTGTACTCTGCACATGAAACAGCCCAAATAACACGAATGACTTACTGCAAATGTATCCTTCTCTCTTCCCCTGTGCCCCTCTGCTCTGAAGAACCAAATCCAAGGTGTGGTGTTTGACTTCATATCGCAGCAGTTCTTTGACATCTTCATCATGGTTCTGATCTGCCTCAACATGGTAACCATGATGGTGGAGACTGATGACCAAAGTGCAGAGAAAGAGGATTTTCTGTACAAAATCAACCTCGCTTTTATTATAGTCTTTTCTGGAGAGTGCTTCCTAAAGATGTTCGCCCTGAGACATCATTTCTTCACTGTTGGATGGAATATATTTGACTTTGTAGTGGTCATCCTTTCTGTCGCAGGTATGTATCTGCCTCCTTTTACATGACAATGATACAAAAAAAGATTTAAACATCTAAACTACTCCTTAACAAGAGTATCTCTTTTTTTCCAGGTATAATGCTATCAGACATTATTGAGAAGTACTTTGTGTCACCCACCCTATTCAGAGTCATCAGACTAGCCAGAATAGGCAGAGTTCTTCGTCTCATTAAAGGAGCTAAAGGGATTAGGACGCTTCTGTTTGCCTTGATGATGTCACTTCCTGCTCTATTCAACATTGGCCTATTGCTCTTCCTCATCATGTTTATCTTTTCCATATTTGGCATGTCAAACTTTGCCTATGTGAAAAAGCAGGCTGGCATTGATGACATGTTTAACTTTCAAACGTTTGGTAGTAGTATTGTCTGCCTGTTTGAGATCACAACATCGGCAGGTTGGGACGGGCTTTTACTTCCAATCCTAAACAGTGGTCCCCCAGACTGTGACCCCAATGTTGAGAATCCAGGTTCGGATGTGAGAGGTAACTGTGGAAACCCAGGCATGGGCATTATGTTCTTCTGTAGTTATATTATCGTGTCTTTCCTGGTGGTTGTCAACATGTATATTGCCATAATTCTGGAAAACTTCAATGTGGCTCAGGAGGAGAGCGGTGACCTGCTTTGTGAGGATGATTTTGAGATGTTCAATGAGACCTGGGAGAAGTTTGATGTTGAGGCAACCCAGTTCTTGGACTACGAACGTCTCTCTGAATTCTGCGATACCTTGCAGGAGCCCTTTCGGGTAGCCAAACCCAACCGTATTCGTCTTGTCAACATGGACCTTCCTCTGGTTATCGGTGATAGGATTCACTGTCTGGATATCTTACTGGCCGTAACTCAGGAGGTGCTGGGTGACACAGTGGAGATGGCAGCCATGCGGGAGAGCATTGAGGCTAAGTTCATCATGAGCAACCCAACATCTGCCTCATTTGCACCTATCACCACTACTTTGCGCCGCAAAGAGGAGGTGGCTGCTGCAGTTGTCATCCAGAGGTTCTACCGGAAGCATTTGCTAGAGCGCTCCATCCGACATGCCAGCTTCATGAGGCGCTCCAAGCGGCTGGTAAAGAGAGAGCAAGATGAAGAGCCACCGGAGAAAGAGGGACTGCTAGCACGAAAGATGAACGTGCTGTATGGGAGCAACACAAACCTTGCTGAGGAGATGGAGCTGGCTTCTTTGCGAGCACTACCAAGCCCTCCTATGAAAACATCTGAGCAGATTTCAGACTACATAGAGCAAAGCCCGGACCATGGGTTGGAGTCTATTGGACCGCACCAACTGGTTGTCCCTGTGGAAGTCACAAATGAGGTGGTGTTACACTCTGCCCCCATCCGCAAGCTTTCATCATCCTTGGGCAACCTACGAGAGACAATTGTATAACAAACAGCACAGTAGGTCATTCATAAGGTGTTTATAATGTGAAAAACAATGCAATTTACTGCTCTACACTGCACAACAAGAAAGGATTGCACATAGCTGATAGTGCTGTGAATGTTAAAGTCAAGTTTATAGATCATCAGACGAAATAAATGGGGTCATGTTTTTCTATTCATATTTTGTAAGGCCATTTTTTGACTTTACACACTTTTCTATTGTATCAAGAGAAAATATAAGTAAGTTAGTTCACTTAAATATAATGAAGAAATATATCTATTTAAATAGAGTTTTCAAATGAGGAGGTTTTTAAGTAGGCTGTCCATGCAAATGTAGTTTTGAACTGAGGAGGGTTTTCACTCCATTTCAAAATGCTAAATACTATTGAAGCACAATACTACACAGTATGCCCATGAAAAACTGTGTACAATGTAACCAAGCTAACACAGTCAGAGCTTCTCTGTGTAAAAAGCAGAGCTGTACTCTTACTTGTATTTTGGCTCTTTCTGAAGGACCCCAGTTTACTTTGCACTATTTATAACTCTCCTCTCCCCAGGTCATGTTCAAGCAGTTTATCGTGTAGTTGTCAGAGGCACCCCTGTCTTGAGGAGTATCCAGGCTGGTCTCATCTTTATGTCCAACAGGTCTAACTAACCTTTATAGACATGGTATTTATTGTCATGTGTTTGCTCAAGTTGTTAAAACTATAAGGCATCTTCAAACTATAGTAATACATTAAATGTTTTCAACTCAATTTTGTCTTGGGTGGGTGTTTAATGTGGGTTTGAGAAAGAATATTTGTCAAAGTCACCAATACTTAGTATAATGTTTACACATTAGTATGTTCAGTTAATTAAAATTGACTTGCTATTATTATTATTACTAAATCATTTTTATTCTGTGCTTGTCTCAAATTCATCAGTTAACAAATGGTGTTTTACATAATCTGGACATGCATCAACTATTGTATTATTATCATTTTTACTAACTGCACTTTATAACAATTGCTACTCTTTTTGAATTTGAATGGACTCTTACCTCCTTTTAAATTATCTACATGTATATGATAACACTTCAATGAAGCATTATTCAATGCATGTTAACTTCTATATTTGTTAACATTATGTATACTCATTGTAAAGTGTGCTTCATGACCCCTTAGCACAGTAATAAATATCATAATTTTTAAAGTGTGACTTACTGCTGAACCCTCCTGAAATAATTCCGTCAACTGATATTTTGGAACATCAAGTTCAAGTAATTAACGCACGCTTCTTTGAAAGCTGGGACTTTTCTCTACTATTGATTTGCCTCTTACCAGCTGTGTGGCATGGCATCATGTGATTGAGGTCCAAAACAGCCATCAGTAATTACCTACGACTCGCACTCTGGATTCACTTTCATTAAGCAGACAAGCTGAAATAATTTCATAGAATGAAACCTGAATAAATGTTTGTCCTCTCGTTGTATCCTACATAGTGTATTAGTCTTTTTAAATGTAACTAAAGAAGTATTGGATAGGTAAAGTATCATTGGTGGAAATTAACCATTTTTAAGTGTTAAAGTTCCATGGATTACAATGTACTGTGGCTTATCAGATATTGCTATAACATTAGATTAATAGAGGTGTGCGTTTGAGTGTGCTTTAGTCATAACTAGTGGCCCTTAACACATTTGTCACTACTTACTAGCCGTGGGACTGTCTTATGAAAATGCTGTAGTAAAGTCAATA
Source organism: Osmerus eperlanus (assembly GCF_963692335.1). Taxonomy (NCBI): domain Eukaryota; kingdom Metazoa; phylum Chordata; class Actinopteri; order Osmeriformes; family Osmeridae; genus Osmerus; species Osmerus eperlanus. Next base: position 6,746,842 of record NC_085029.1, on the reverse strand, counting down.
CTTTCTGTTACAAAAACAAGACGAGACCCTCAGTGATGGTATATGAGAAGTTTTTCTCTTTTTTTATTGCCAATTGTCACTGTGCAATACTTAAAACAAAAGTAATTTAATTATACATTTCACTGTTTACATTTATAAAAGAGTATAGTCATATTCAATGTCTTAATAGTATGCTTACTATCAACATTGCCTGTATATACTTTTGGCTACGTTTTTTTTGATATTTTTTCTGTATCCACTGAATTAAATGTATTATTATTGTGAAATTGAACCATGCTGTTAGAATAAATATAGATTTTCAAACGTAAAAAAGGTTTGCATCGCCATCTAATAATAAAATATAATACATCATCATTATGTTTTCCATTAGGCCCTCTGCTGGTTCTCTTTAGGCAGCACATATGACACTCCTGTTCACACATTCTATTTTTACCCAAGGCAAAAATATGTCTGACTACAGGTTGCTATCAAGATCTGGTCATTTTGGTTTTATGCGTTTTGTTTTTTTAATGCATTTCATATTTCTTTATTTCCTCAATTAGTGTTTTGCATGTACTGTTTTATTGACCAGATTTGTTTCACATAATCAGTTAGTTCTTTATGGTCTCTTTGGACTCTTTTCATATTGGATTTTCACAACACCTCTTAAAGTTGTGTAGACTTGAAATAGAAAACGTTGAACTCCGGATGACCAATTGTCACATTAAACTGCATCTTGTTTCCCCTTGCAGTGACCTCTTTGGGATTAGTTGTGTATTAAATATACTGGTTGTCTACAGAACATTAGCAGTCCGCTAAAGCAATTGCTTAGATGTTTGTATATGTCATATTTTTGAAGTGAAAGTAATTAATGGGCTAATGGTGTTTCCACTCGGGAAGAGTAAGGTCCCACCGACTAACATTCTATACAATTATGTATATAAAATATTCAATAATATTCCATATAATTCTATGTTTTAAAGTTAGTTTACATTGTGTGTACTCTATCGACACTACACACAACCACTAGTGCAAAATGTGCTTTGCACATTATCCTGCGTGTGTTTGTTAGGCTGCCCAAGCAAAAGGTCAGGGGTGGGCAGTGACCGTCTAGTCAAACGGTATCTGTTAGTAAAATGTGCCGTGCTTGCTTGCACCAGCTGACTTACAAACATTACAATTGAGTCCAACCCAATTGTATACTCTGAAGCATAGATATATGGTTCCATGTGGTCTTCCTGGCTTATCTTCCACCTCTAAACAGTACAGGGTTAGAAGTGGCACCATATAAGGAAAATCAAATTAATTTAACTTTTTTTGAGTGACAGTTACTCTCCCATGTCCATGGTCAGAAGATGCTAAAGAATGTTCTAAGTTGTTGATATGTAGAATTGGCTAAAAGAAAGTCCTATTTTGAATATTACACTTCAAAGGTGTGGTCTATACAGTAACCAACACCCACTGAATTTAGTGCTATCCTTGTCCCACTTACACAATCGAGGCTTCATGAGACCGAGGAATTTCTGATTTGTAGAATCTCTGACATTTAAGTTAACATCGGGTATTATCAGCCATCATGCACTGGCTACAGTTTAGCTGTTGGTGTTTGGTGAATCTTTCAGGTAAGAATCATTGATGCCTACAATGAGACAAACATTGAGATGCTTTCAAAGAAGGTTTCAGTATATATCCGTTCATCATAAGTATATTGAATATGAGATGTTTCCATACTTTAGGAGGTACTTCTTAAACTAAAACTTAAGTTCTAAGTTCATGATTCTTCAAATATTTAACATGTACGTTTTCTGTACAATAATGTTTTGCATGTTATTTTTATCACAAGCCAACATATTTCCTGCACATCTGTTAGTAAATGAGGAAGTAACTCGACACAAGTCATTACAGTCATAACATAGAAATCTGCTATAACCAAGTTTATTGTATTTTATAAAAGTAAAAATGTGTAATATTAGAGAATTTACAGTTCAGCTTTTTCTACCATCCCTTTTTCTTCTTTAGGTTTGGTTTCTTAGACTTTGGTGCAGTGACACATGTTACACAGAGTGTTATGTTTCATAGAATGTAATTAGATTATAGTAAATGTTTTGATGAACTTACTTTAGCTACTTATTAACTGTCATCACATACAGTGGCTCTAACCACTGCCCTACAGTTGAACCTGAACCAGAAGCCTCGTTTCTATGGAGTCAAGGCCGGCCGAAGTGTAATAATTTACTGTGTGGCTCCCGGCCATATTCAAAATGCTCAAGTGGAATGGTACAAAGCCCCTAAATATAATACACCTCCTGCGGAAAGAGAAATAGTTACTGTCGGGCAGCAAATCCATATGAGGGAAAAGAGTATGACACAAAACGCTTCAATCAGCTTTCGAGATTTGACCACTGAAGCCAGTGGGGTGTACTTCTGCAAAATGAATCATAACTGGGGCCCAGGGACAGAGTTGCAGGTGTTTAGTAAGTATGAAAGGAATATTGTTTTATTGTAAATGATGATTGCTATAGTAGATGTAAGAGCTGCATGGTGTTTACATCAATTTCCAGATTATCGGTTCCTTCCATTGAATTTTGGTTATTCGTCTTCTCGTGTTCATACCATGGGTCAGGGGTTTACATGTCATTATCATTGTGCTACCTAATGTACATCCTCAGAGCTTAATGACACATTAGAGTTGAGTGAGCGATGAGGTGCCCTGATGGTACCCTTGAATTTACTCTGTTTCTTTTTAGGACCAAACAACTTTAACAGTGCAGTGCGTAGGAGCAACATGAAGGATGCTCTGATCCTGATCCAAGCCTTTCTGTTGACACTATGTGTTGTTGCTCCCTTGATACGAAGCCAAACCTTAGTAAGAAACATTGTACTTCAATATCTGTGCTGTATAATAATGTTTGATAACCTTTTCTATTGACCTACCCACTGTACCAGTAAACAATATATGTTTGGTAGCTTAAAGTATTCTTAAATATGTTTGTCATCTCATGAAAAACGACTTATTTTCAGTTCAAGAAAGAGGAGACCATTTATGAAGAGCCTCAACATGACCACATCTATGAGGTATGTAACAGATTTGACCAGAACAAAAAATTGAACCAATTGGGTAAAATCGTACATTGATCACCTAAAGGGGGTTAAGGGCAATACATTTTTTCAGGACCTGTTCAAGAAATGAATGCATCATGTACATGATGCTAGGTAAGATAGTACAATATTAGATTCTGACAAAGGTTGTTCCACAATGCATGCATTACTTCACATTTGGTTTGTCTTATCTTAGAACAAGCAGCATGCCGTGACAAACAGGAAGCACAGTCTGTACAACAGCTGGTCTCTCTCTTACATACTGTACAGTACATACACACACTATCGCTTTCTCTATGGCTGAGGAATTTGGGTCGGGAATGCATGTACTTTGGTATTTGTCAGTGGAACAATCTTGTGATCTTTTAAATTTATTCTGCTGTTCCCAAGGAAACAATTAAAGGATAATGCAAGTTTTTCTTAACCCTGTAAGACCCAACCCTATAATTTCAACATCAACTTTAGCTCTCCAAAAAATACATTTGCAAATAAGATTTTTTTTGAACGACCACATTTCCATAACCAATGGGTCCTATTGTCTTGCCTTGCAATGTTAATGGTTAAATTTGGTCTTTCAAAAAAAAGAAATGAGCAATTACAGAGCTAAAGGTGACGTTGTAATTTTACAACAAGGGGTCTTACAGGGTTAATTGTTTGCATGAATACATTAAAGGTGACATGACATGCTGTTTTTGGATGCTTTTATATAAGCCTTAGTGGTCCCCTAATACTGTATCAGAAGTCTCTTTCCCGAAATTCAGCCTTGGTGCGGAATTACAGCCACTACTAGCAGTCCCACCAGGAGCTTTCCTCAGAACGCGCTGTTTTGGTGTCTGCAGCTTTAAATGCTAATGAGGAGCGGAGGGGCGGCACCATGCGCTAATGTTTACAATGGATGTATCGCAATGGCTGTAGCCCCGTTGCTGTAAGATGCCTCGAATTTGCCCATTCTCATCTGATAACCCTGGTTTGCAGAGGTACACACTCAGTCATTTCAATGAGGGGAAAGGCGTGTAGAGCAAAGAAGTGTACAACACTCACGTTAGTCGTTACAGCATGTGTATTCACACACATACTTGATGCTATCTACCTTCCCATTAGCAAAAGTAACTGTCCAAACTGAGCAAATGTAATGCTTCGTTCGTTTGCAAGCCATGATGTCTCTCGAGGATAAAAACACTTGCACGGTCGTAGCTCAGTTTTTTATGGGTGGGCCAGATTCTCTGGGCGGGCAAAGCAGAGAGAGGGGAGGTAACCTTCCTCCTTGTGACATCACAAGGAGGAGATTTTCAAACAGAGCAATTGAGCCTTCATTTTCTCAAAGGCGGAGAAGAATACCCAGGGCTTGGTTTACACCTATTCTAGCCACTGGCTAGCCACCTCTTAAAGTGAAGTTTTCATGTCATGTCACCTTTAAGTTAATCAAAATCCAAACACCTCTTGTAGATGAGTCATGTAGTGAGATGATAATGATTCAGCAAAGATGCACCTGGTTATTGAAAATGCACTGGAGGAATTTTCATTGAATGTATAATTACAATAGAAAACATTGTTAAATGTTTAATCATGTTACAATAGTGCTCTCACCTTAATCAGGCTAGTCCATTAATAAAATACACACAATAATGTATAGTTATGCACAACTCTAAATTGTATTTTTATTTTGTAGTTCAACATCACATCTTAGAAATAATAGGAGATAAAGAAATGTACCCTGTTTATAAAATGACTGACTTAATTCTTTGACTAAATAATGAATCTGCTTTTGTGTCAGTAATGTTAGGGATCAAGAGGTTGTGAATAGTGGTGAAAATAATCAAATGTACTTTATAATTTTCCTTAACAAAGGGCTTGGAGATAGAGCACTGTGGTGGTGGAGTGTACGAGGACATCTCAGCGTATGCCCAGCCTGAGCAGGCAGAGGCTGCCTGGAACAAAGAGTAAGCTGGCCTGGGCCTGACCTGTATTAACGCTGTATTACGACAGCCAAAGAGGATTGAAACAAAGTACATATTCTATGTTTAAAACATGGGATTTAATTTATAATTTATCAAATGTCACCAGATGCCTGGTTGGGAATGTTAGAATAAGCATACAGTACATTTAAGGACTGAAAGAGATGTTGTTAACATGATCAAAATGTGTATGTAATAAAGATTCAAAGTCTATTTCAGGGTTGTGCTTTACTGTACATCAGGGCTGTGTTTATTGCAAAGCTTTGCCTTTTAAAGATAATGCTTCTTTGAGGATTTCATGCCTTATGCATGATATCACAGCATGCTTTTTTATCACAGTGCGTACATTGTACTTTCTAATTAATACCACTAGGTGGAATACCACTATCTTGTATGTGCCACAGTGATCATGAATTTTGTCTACGCAGGAGACATTTTACTATAATGTAAGGCATATTTTGACCTGTGTTCTCTGTACGTTTTATAGCAGATATTAACACACACTGTTCTCATGATGCACAGCAGATTGAGAGCAAAAATGGAAATCCACATCTCATTTTAGTTCCCACAGTTACAGTTATGTTTGTGTATTATTTCACTATATACTAGTAATGTTACTGGATGTTCTCAGAACTACATTATGCTGAGCTTGTAATGTGAAACGTTGTCATGGTGTTTGTTTTATGCAGTGTGATTGAATGCCAAAATCAGATTTACTGGAACTTAAATTGTTTAAAAGATGTATTTGATTCAGTGTGTTCTTATTAATATGCCCGACTGCTTAGGTACAAATAATTAAATCAGTTATTGTTCTAAAATGCATTTATTAATAAAGTTGGTGGAAACAGCAGTAATCTGTAAATACTTCAAATGTATTCATGAATGTTGTCATCCACCTCTTACTGTAACATAATTATTTTAAATAACTTACATGTCTCAGCTCTCCAATATAATAAATAACAGTAAATAGAACATAATAAATATGTCATGCATACAGGTATTTCTCCATCTAGAATCACTGCATCAATAAATATACATATAAAACCCTTTAACTGCATAATAGACATAAGCTATAATAATTTAATATAAATATGAACATCAAACATCATTGCTTAGACTTTAAATGACATCCAGTCTGTTCAAGTGTCTTCTGACTACCTTCCTGATCAGCTCCCATGCTTTAGCACTGTAACCCTGCAAATGTAGAAGTCAAAGAAATATCAGTATCATTTGCAATAAAAGCTATTTAATACATAACTTCTACATAAAGTTTAGAGGGTTCTGAGACATTACCATCTCTTTCAGGATATGGTTTTCCAGTCTCTTGAAGTACATTTGCAGTTTCTTGCTCTTCTTCTTCTTGGTCACAATCTGGGGGATAATTAAAATGATCGTTAATTGTTGTCCTATTATTCTTTAAATGTAGACTTTCAGCATTATTTTTGCTGTTTCTTTTTTAAAAGCAAGCCTGTTCATCATTATTCATATTCAACATATTCAGTTCCCCATGTATCACTTACACATGACTTCAGCCCCTCTTTCTGTGTATCCAAAACAGAGAGGAAATGTTCCAGTCTAATTTCCTCCCAAGTAACAGAGTCAAGGTCTTCATTGAACAACTCCAGGATCTCCTCAAGAACTTGAAGCATAAACCAAGCCTTATCATCACCCTGCAAGATTTTATAATAATGAGTACAATTATGTTAGTAATAATAACAGATGATTTTTAACAGTAAACTTTACTTATAACATTAACAGTCCAGAATGTTTATTTTTAAGATATACAGGTCACATCAATATTAAGACAGCATGATGCAGCTAGTTTCAGTGTGTGACTATACAGTGTATCACTCACTGCTGCGTTAGATGTTTGTGTGTACAAGCCCTCTGGAAAGGCTGGAATGTTCCTCATCTCCTCTGTAAAATCTCCACCCTATAATGGAAAAGGGATATGTATTTCATTGGACATGCTTTTCAGTGTTGTAAACATTTAGTAGGTTAAAAATATAAACTAATGGACGAAAAATAGCAGTGTACTCACCATGATGTGCAACAGCCCCAAACAGATTGCATTTGTTTCTTTGAACTTTTGATCCAACCATCTACATTTAAGCGAGAGGCTCTGACTGCATAAGCAAACAAGTAAACACTTCATTCTGAAAATTAACAAAACAATTATGTCCTTATCACTGTTGCTTGTTTTCTAAAGTTTGTAGTAAAGGTGTTGTGCGTTTTTACCTATGGAGATGCAGCATATGTAGTTTCACAAAACGAATCCACCGCTTCTCCCTTTCTCTTTCCGGACGTGTGAGCGGTTGTAAACAGAACGAACCGCATTCGTTAGGTCCAATTATGTTAATAGTATGGACAGCAGAATTGTCGCTAATTATGTAACATAGTCACAAATAAACTATTGACATAATTTAATCTGATTGCAATTGCCACGCACAACGACGGCATGAATCAATGGATAATCACAACGACCATTTTAATCTAAACACAAACACTTTAAGCTATTAGGCTACAACAATAAAGTTAAATCTATATCCATAGTAAATTAAGGGATTGTCATATAGGCCTACCTTAAGTGCCATTAAAGAAAATGTAACTAAGTTTTGCCCCCTTTCCAGGTAGGCCAAGGCAGGCACCGGATCGTGTAAGCCTACACTCAATTAAGGCATAAAGTCTGCGTTTGTTGTTAGAGCAGGTGTGTGCAGGAGTTGGCATGAAAGAAGATTTAAAGACTCTTTCAATCATTTAGTTTTTCATTTATAAGCTTATTTTGTTTCGTTGGTTATCACTTGTTATTGTGATGCATGCATATAGTATAATAATAATAATAATTTAACTGATAGGTTGCTAAAGCAGGTGAGCAGGCCCTCCAACTGAGAAACGCATTAAGCCAGAAGACTGCGGCATTCAAGATTAGACAAGAAATCCATAACAATTACGCCAACTTGTGGACTTTCGACACAGCTGAGTTCCTCTGACCTCATGGGAGAAAGCGAAACTCCGTTGCGTCATTGCTTTTCTGTTCGGTTAACTTTATTTATACCAGTAGGAGGTCAATTTGGTCTGCAGTGAGTGAGTTTACTTTTCACATTTACAGAAAACAACACAAGAGTATGACCTACACATCTAAACGACATGATAAAACAGAATAATTTAACAGCGGCAAACCAAGGGCGTTTGGTCATCTTTGGTAGGGACACTGCCCGGGAACCCCCCAATTTATTTTGAAAGGCTTTCAAAATAAATACATATACTACTCATATAACGTCCACATGTATTCATTAAGGCATTATTTTGAAACGCATTCAGGAAACTCTGAAGTCCAGTGCAGACGTAGGGCAGGTTAAGATATTTTAATAAAGTTTGCCTGTTCAACCTAATATATATGGCGCGGGGGGGGGGGGGGGGGGGGTGCCGTGCAGTGTCCCTACCCAAGCTGAGACCAAACCTACGCCCTTGTAATATATCTATGGGTCACGGCAACCCCGCCCCTGACGCAAGCGGTTCTTAATAAGGACCAATCACAGCCAAGGGCTATCCGTAAAATGACGGACGGATAGTCAGGAAAATCAGGAGGTGCACGTAGAGCTCTCCGAGGGGCTCGGAGAGGGCTCGGAGAACAGGAAGTGGGGAACCCACGCATAACGTTGTCACGTTATTGAAGATGATCACACGTCAATATGCTTAAGGTACCACAACGTTTATGATGGAGAGCTCATCCATACAGGAGAAGACCTCCTCCATGCTGGAAGAGAGCTCATCCATACAGGAGAAGACCTCATCCATACAGGAGAAGACCTCTTCCTTGCTGGAAGACAGCTCATCCATGCAGGAGAGGACCTCTATGCTGGAAGAGAACTCGCCCCTGCAGGAGGAGACCTCATCCATGAAGGAGGACAATGTCTGTATGCAATGTGCCAACTCCTGTCCTGAGGGCTGCTCCTGTGCCTGTCACAAAGAAGATGATTGCCTAGACCGCTGCGGTGACACTTGCTGCACTGCTGTTTGTAACACTTGTTGCACTGCTCTGGATTGGTTGTGCTGTAACACTTGCTGCACTGCTGTTTTGGATATTATCTCCAATCTCCTTGTTTTGTTTTATGATAGCTGACATTGTCATGGATAATTTGTGAGAGATATATGATATATACTGTACATCAAACTGGATGATCATATGTATCCCTGTGTCATAGAGATGCTTGCATTACCACTCTTTAATCAGCATATTATAGAAAAAAATATTAGTTTTATCCTACCAATGAATTTTTAAGATTGAAATTTAATTTTGACGTGAATAACTGTGTTAAATTTAGAACATGTTTTCTTTTGTTGTGATATAGTGCAACCCTTTTGGAGAGATGTGCAGAACTGGTTGGATCTAGAGGTTGAACTTCCACCCCTCACTATAAAGCTAATTAGGTTTGGTATTTGTCTGGAAAACAAAGAGTTGGATTTTGTTATTTATTTTGTGTTATGCTTTGGTAAGTTTTTCATTCATACATGCAGATGGTTTAAGTCTAAACCCAACTTTAAATCAGATGAATGAGCTTAAATTATCGTGCAAATCTTTAAAATGTGTTAAAAACCAAAAAGCCCTCAAATTGCTTTATCTTCTCTTTCTCTATACATATACATTCATTTTAAAAAGCCCCTTTATTTGATCTTATTTTTTTTATTTATTATTCTTACTTTTGTTTGTTTGGTTTACTGTGATCTTTCTCTTTTGATATTGGCTGTGCTCAACCTTAGACTGAACAAGTGTTGTTATATTCAGAGCCTTGATTTTGTACCATGTTTGTTTGTATTGTGAAGACATAATAAAAAACTTTTTAAAAAGTCAACATATCCAAAACTATCTCTTTTAAGTTTGAAAACTAATCCTAAATGGGTGAACTAGCACCCCATTTATTTGCCTCAGTCTCATGGCAGGGGGGTGTCCAGGGGTGTCACTGGCCACCACTGAAAAGTGATTAGCCACCACTGGTGCCACCACTACCATGCGATCTATTTTTTCTGACAGTCTTGTGCATATGCATGATTACTGTCCAATGAAAAAAATCTAAAATATGAGGGGCAGGAGTTCAGGCTGAGCGGCATGTTCAACAACTACACTGGAGAAGCATGAGAGAAGACGCTGATGATACTAACGTCGAATCTATCGGTAGGAACACTAAAGGTATTTTTCCATATTATGTGTGCTGGGAGATATTCGTAAGGATATAAACATTCTGAAATTAGTATAGCGTTATTCAACACCATGCAGCCCCTTTACTTTCGGCGAGGGTCCTCGGTGAGGAGGACCCTATTGACACTGGTTCTGGTTTTTCAACAGCTTTCGGTTTTACTTTCTCTTTCAAACAAGCTTACACGAAGTCACGTGACGAAATATTTCTTTGAAATTTGAATGTAGCGTAATTGTATTTTCTTCAAAATAAAAATGTACACTGTCTGAACACAAACTGAATACATGTATTCACGATATGTGGATGGTTTTTAAGTAGGCTACATCACTCCTACATACACAGTAACCGGTGTAATGCAAAGTATTACACATTATTTTTTTTATAATGATTTTTTACTGCAAAAATGTAAACAAATACAATGACAGTTCAATCCATTCAGAACAATTGGATCAATTAACATTGGGTGAGAAATATCTAAAGAAAAGCAAAATAAACACAGGCCTATAATTATTTATTTTTTATTACAAATATAGGCATATATAAATGTATGTACAAAATAGTCAGCAGAGGCACACATTTTATACAATTAACAAAATGTTTCATACAGTTCGACCAGTTTGACACTTTTTGCATTGTGCATTGTTTTTAGTGTTCTAATGAAGTAAGAAAATGAATATATTTAGGAACTGTTAAAGAAAATGTACACTTATGAATAAAGTATTTATCCATTAAAATAAACACATATTCTATATTAGAATTGCAGAGAGATAGATAACAATTTAGCCTACATCACGTAGTTAGTTTTAATACAATATCTGAATTAAATTTGGAGGTTAAGAAGTTAGATAAGTCAACCCAAAAATCACCAATAAGAGGAAGAAAAAAAGATGATCAATGGACTCAATATCAGTTTTACAAAAATGACAAGTCAGCTCATTATTGCCAGATTTCAATGTGATTTCAGTATATAGGGTAAATTCTATGCTGAATTTTTAAATGCACATCTCTAACTTTGTTGGGGATTCAACATGGTCATGGTAAACCCCATGTTTTTTTTCTGTTTTTCTATTATTACTATGAATTCCAAAAGAACTTTCCATAGGAGTGATACGTTTCCTTGAAGACAGAATACTACTTATAATTTTACTACCGCACTTCGGGTCAAGTATTGCACATAGGTTTGTCAGTTCAAACAACTAGGTCTACGTCAACTTTGGCACAGCTTTACGGGCTATTGGGATTTCAGGTATTTCCCCGACTGGATTCACTTTTAATAATTAACTGTTTAAAGTATGGGCTGTAAACATGTAGGCTAATGGACAACCTGGATTGGGCGGAGAAGCCTACCCGGTCTGTTTGTTTATTCCCGTTTCTCGTGTTTTCTTTTGTCAAATGAAAATGAAAGTCTGCAGCTCTCACAGTAACATAAAGTGGGCTATGTGGCTTCTTACTTCATAACAAATATACCTCAGTGGTTCACAGGCAGAATTTCAGAAATGGGGAAAATCTACCAGGACCAGGTGAAATTGACGTGCAATACAGAAGAACAGATGAGCAGGATATGACAATGCTAAAATTGAAACACAAAATTGCTGACAGATTTCCTGGGAATTCATTCAGGTAAATACTCGTAATGCACTTAGTTAACTTTAATGGAATATCGTCAAGCTTTTGATTATTTAGATTAAATTGACCTGAAATGTATTACGCACTCCATCTGTTTGAGTCTGACTGAGGCTCAAACAGGTATGGCTGAATCCCTCCAATGTATCTCGCTTTCTTGTGCCTACTGAGCAGGCTGAGATGAACCTGAACCACCAGTTCAAAACCAATGGCACCACCGAGGAGTGGTCGTCCTGTCTTCCCCCGAAGAAATCCAAAATCTTTCGTACAGGTATGAACCCTTCTTTGCTCTATATTCCCTCCAATAGCATGACAATCATGTTATATATTGTTAGCCTTTATATAATTGTTTTATATATTTATAACCATATTACCAACCATAACCTAAATTACGTTCATAATCAGACAGATAGCATAACGGGGAAACTATGTTATCACATGTTGGCAACATTAGGAGCACCGGTTATTTAACTGCAATGAAAAGTAAAACTGAAATTCCAGAACCCTGCTTTCGTAATGTTTCACCACTCAGTATTTTATGTCATTATATCATTAATTATGATTATAATTATTTTGCTCCGATTTGTTTGCTGATCTGCGTTCTGCCTTTCAAGGCTACGATTCTCTTATCTCTTATGTCAAAGAGGCTCCTTCGTAGAAGTCCTGTCATTCAGGCATGTAGCCTGTCCTGGGTAGCCTATCATTGCGTTGCATTTTAGATCTGTAGCGGCTTTGGACCTATTAGGGGAGACGCGCTTGATTCCTGCCGGTTCCATAGTGAGAGAGGCGCGGCCAGAGTAATTTCGGTTGGGCGCTGCGGCATAACCCAAAAATGCCAGGGCCGATTTTCGGTCCCAGTCCAGCCCTGGTTGCTAACGTGTGCTGACGTTGTGACGTAGGCTAGCACTGAGCACCCTTTGTTGACACAAGGCACTTTTTGCCACGAAAACTTAAATTCAGCCTAAACCGTGCAACGGAACGTAAATCCCAATAGAAGCAACGCAATCGTGACCAAGACGAACATTTTGACACAGACGTCTATGTAGTCCAAATATTGAGAGATCCTTATGGGTGGGAAAATAATAATAATAAGATATATGTGAGAGAACAAAGGTTGTGCCCTTGCCGAAGGCAAAAGCACACCCAAATAGCCTACTTATGGCTCCTACAAGATCCATTTTTATCATTATCAATTTAAATGAATTATCTGACTAAGAAAGTAAATTGTTAAAACACGTGTCCCAGTAAAAAAAAAAAAGTATTGCACGCCCATGGTTCGCTCCCCGTGCAAAGCAGCCAGTTCGCTTTGCCCGCGTCGCCAGTTATGCCACTCTGCCTTGCGGGGCCTGTCACGTGACGTCCATTGAAAATGAATGGGTGGCGGAATTTTGGCTACGAATCGAGCCTAAATTCGTAAGCAGAATTTCGCCTCCCATTTTCAATCAGGCTGTTACAGACTAGTTTAAATGCTGTAGCATATAACTAACGTAGTAACATCTTAATGACATGTTTCTTTATCCATCTATATATATTTTTGTTTTATCATCTTGTAGCCGAATTTGCAAGCGGCTCGCGGAAAAGCCGCTGCCGAAATGATCGTTGCAGAGCGCAAGCGAATCGTGGACCACACATGCGAGTCGGTCTAATTCCTGACTCCACAAATCCTGTTCATCCTCCACAGCCATCCTCGGACGACCAACAGGTGTGTCACAATACCATGGAACTGCATAACACTTATTTAACTGAATATTGAAATTGATTCATTTTTCATAATAAATAATATTTGTGAATTGTAGAGAACACACTCTTGACAACTGTCTTGTTGGTAAATTGTCAAACCAGTTTTGATTTGTTTACTTGGACAGTGGAAAGTACCTTGCTGCGTCACAGACAAACCCCCATTCTGCTTTACATGTTCACTTCTGTCATAGTGTGCTTTTGTGTTATGTTTCCCCACTTGATGTCACCCATGCGTCATGTTCCCCTTGAGCAGGTACAAGTGTACCCAATGTATATAAATTATTTTTCATGTATTAAAAAGACACAGTAAACAAAAATGCTCAGCTATAATATTCGACTGTCATTCATAGACTACAGACAGGACACCTATCTAAACCCTCCATTCTCTCTCAGACCCCATCTAGCAGGAAGCTGAAGAAGGTGTTCATCATGGACCAATACCTCCTCCAGTACCTTAGGGACTGTCCGAAGGCAAACGAGGCTCTGAAGAACCAGCTCAGAGCACTCAGTTCCTCTGTCCAGCTCTCCCCTGAGATAGATGAGGCTGTGGTGAATGGTGGGACTGCTGGGGCGGAGTCAGAGGTCCGTGATTGGGCTCAGAAGGTGAAGCAGATCTTTGACACGGTGCAGAACGTTTACCGTCCCCACTATGAGGTGGACCCAGTGAGGATAAAGATCTTGATGTCAAACATTGCTGCCCTGGAGACTGAGGATGTGAAGGTATACTTGGAAGAAGATGCATTTGCTGTGGGGGTGGGGAGGGACGTGAAGGAGAAGCTGAAGATGCTGGAGGTGAAGACCCAAACACGGAAGTATTGCCCAGTGTCAGAGAGACGGTACTACCTGGTGAAGGAGAAGCTTGAGAAGGAACTGAGGATCCTTAGCCCCGGAGTGAAGATCTCACAAAATGGGTCAAACGCTCTGCTCTTTGAGGGACCCAACCAGGAAGTTCAGCTGGGATTGACAAAACTAGAAGAACTGTTAAAAGAGATTAAAGAAAAAACTTTTCAACTTCCCAAGGTAAAGTTAGACTTCATGGAGTCTAGCGGTTCTGTATCCAGATACCAGGCCCGCTTTAAGTGGAGTCTGCTCAGCCCAGTTGCTCTGGAGATTGGGTCGGACCTGATCCTGTCCAGCTTGTCATCAGATGCACTGGAAGAGGCTGCAACCACTGTTCTTAATGACTTGTGCTGGTTCACTGTGCCTCTAGAGGGAGCTTTAGGCCTACCTCCAGCACTGGACAGGCTCAAGGAAGTCCTAAGAAATGCCCAGGGTGAGGCCAATATCACAAGCCTCAGGGTGGTGGTCAAATACCATCATGGATTCTCCAGAGACCCCAGGACTAGAGTGCAGCTGGTGGGCTACAGTGATGAGGTGGGGAGGCTGAAGGAGGTATTAGTGGACTACCAGCTTAACCAGGCTGAGGTCCATGAAAGCTTACCTCTGCCTCTTCTAGAAATGGTTGACTCATTTGATAAAGTCAAAGACCTGGTGGGTCCAAAGCTGAACCCGGGTGTTAAACTAACATCGTCTCACTCCCCAGTTCCTTCCGTGAAGCTATCTGGACCCCGGTGTCTCGTTCAGAAAGTCTTGCAGGATTTCAGTGCAATTCTGGCCTGCATGACCTGCGGAAAGGTGGTCCTGGATGGGCAAGGAGCATTACTGTACTATCTCGGGGAAGGAAAGGGGAACCTGGAGCAAGTGGAGCGCTTTTTTCAAGTCGTCATATTGCCCCAGCAGGACAGACAAGCTAGGTCAGCAGCAGCGATCCGGGCGGTAAGTGCTGCCAGTTCCACTAGGGGGAGCAGTCTTCATCCAGCTCCAACAAGTTCCCCTCTCAGCCAAGCATGCCTGGAGGTTGTGTTGGGCAGTCTGGAAGACCAGCGGGTAAAGCAAGTCCTCTCTTTAACTCACACATTAGTCTCATCTGCCTCCTGATCGTTTATTTGTATTTTTTAATTAAGACTAGTATTCTCCCCTACTACAATAAAGGTGGATGCCCTGGTGGTCCCTATGATGAAGACACAACTGCACTCCACCATGATAGGCAAATGTTTGGAAAATCAATTTAACAATGTCAGTACAAGTTTTGAACTAGCTGCAGAGCAACGGTTTTGTACCCCAGGGGAGGTTCTGGAAGTCAAGTTGACTTCGTTCCTTGTTAGCCGCAAGGTCTTCTTTGTAGAGTGCCTGCCCTGGGATGCAGCTGAGGGTCAAAGTGAGAAGGTAAGTTAAAAAAAATAATTTTGAGTAAAGCAATTGAAACACTGGTCATACTCACTCACTTTTTTGTATTTTTACAAGGGTGTCCCCTATTTCACCCATGCACAACGCAAACGCTGTCACCCATATAGGCACTGCGTACTGGACTGTCCCAGGTTTTGGACATGTGCAGGCAGCAAGGCCTGAGTTCTGTGGCTTTGCCTATGATTGGACCTGGGATAGCTCTGAAGTTCCCTCTACGTGAGGCAGTACGTATTCTGACGGAAGAAATTATCAAGTTTGGGTTGTCCGGATCCACTGTGTCCATTTTAACCATCCGCATCGTGGTTAAGCCTGAGTACCCTGACTCTGATGAGGTGAGGCGTCAGATTTGATAAACTTTCAGCCAATTTCTTATCACTTTAAGCAGGGTTCCCTTTGAAAAGACACCTTTAGTCAATTTTCTTACGACTAATACTGTAGATATGATGTAAAATTTTTGTATTGTATCAGTAGGGCTGTCATGTACTTTTACTGTAATTCCAGAGCTTTCAGAATATCCACAGGATCCTACGTTCCAAAATGGTGAACAGGAGAGGAAAAGGCAATATTGAATTGATCAATTGGCACATAGCAACTGTAGTACATAAATTGAATATTTCCTTTTTACACCTCCAATTAATTTGAATCTTTATCCTCAGTGGTCTTCCGTTCATTGACCTCTGACCTGGATACCATCACCCTGGAGGTTGGGAAAGTCCAAGTGCAGCTGGTATTTGGTGACATCACCAATGAGAGAACTGATGTGGTTGTGAACTCGACTGACTTTGTTGACCTACAGTCTGGTAGTTAACTGCATATTGAGACATTAAGATTTTGACATTATTAGCTTTGAGAGCAAAAAGACCAGATTTGACTTTATAGTGTGTCCCACATTGCAGGTGTATGCAAGGACATTCTGACTATAGCTGGACCTGAGGTGCAGGCTGAACTGAGATCAGGTGATAGTCTTTCCCCTTCTTACCTCTCAACAAGCTGATCTGAGGTCAGCTCTCTTAGACTCTGTGCTGCTCTGTTCCTCCACTAGCCCATGTGACCAGAGGAGGGTTGTTTGAGTCCAAACCTGGTCGATTCCCCTGCAAGTCCATTCTGCACGTGAACGGAGAGAAGGATGCCACCTTGATCCAATGTCTGGTCTGTTACATCATGAAGACATGTGAACAGAAAGGACACCAGTCTGTGGCCATTCCTGCTATCTGTGCAGGTAACTGTAACTGCAGCCTGGAGATGATGCCAGACAATAGAGATGGTACCATTTATACCGTTTTTTTTAAAGGCATCACAGTTATTCACAAATATCCAACATCAACCCTCAGATTGTTCTACCTGCAAATAATATTGTAGATACAACCGCCAGCGGTGTGCAATAATTAGCTAGGAAAATGTACATTCATAGAAGAGCATTGCTGTGAATAAAAGCCTCTATATTGCATTCAATATGTAGGCAAGGACGGGCTGGACCCAAAGGTGGTGGCCGACACCATTCTCTGTGGCATCAAAGCAACAGTGTTGTCCAGTCCTCTCCAACACCTCACACTGGTTCGCTTTGTCTTCATCAAGATCAATGTTTTCCTGGCATTCAAGCATTCTGCTGAAAAGCTCTTTCCCCCTGCAAATCCCTCGACAGGTTAGTAAGAAGAACATGTGGAGTTCCATGTTGAAATTTTGAGGTTGTGGAATTGGAACATTGTTTCAGGTAGACATATTGACTTCGAACACGTTACGTAAATCGTAATTATTTTTGGTGTAGAGAAGATTATAACATGGGGGAACGAATAGTAGAGTATGTGAGTTCAAATTATACACAATGATTTTAGGTAATACGAAATATTGAATGAACAATACTGGATATGTTATGGGCTTAGTACTTGAGAGTTTTGATCACAAAATGAACAACAGGACAAACAATTGATATAAAAGGTGGGAAGATAATCCAGACTTGCACTCACTTGCAACTATTAGGTATCTAGTGCTAACTAATGATAGTTTGATAGTTTTACTCAAACACAAACAATACAAATCAACTTCATGCCAATGTCACAAGTAAGAAATATAGCTAGACACATGTAGAGTGTCTACATGTGTCTAGATGTGTCCCCCCCGTATTGTTGGGTCATTTGGTAGAGTAGTCAGCCTTACTGGAGTGGAGGGTGTCGACCAGCTGATTGAATTCTGCTGAGGTGATCATATTGGGGCCGTGTTGTCTGTTGATTCAGTGTTACAGTGATGTGGTAAACCTCAGAGTACCCAAACTATATTCTTATGCTGACTTTATCATCTATTTCTTTTTCCAGCTCACCTATATCAGTCCCCCATTAGCCCAATATCTCTTCAGGCCCCTCCTCCATCCTCCACAGGCCCAGACCTGAGCAGCCTTCTGCCCACAAGCCGCTCTCCAGAGTCCCCATCTGAGTTCCTTGTGCTGGGCCTGTGTGACAAGGATGTGTCCAAGGCAGGTGCAGAGATCAAGAGGGTGTACCAGGACCAGTGCAGCCAATACGGCTTCACAAGGGAAGACCTAGCTGGGCTTACTCTGGCCGAGGTAGGTGAGCTGAACAGGCAGGTGTCATCTCTGAACCTGACCATGGAGTTTCACTGTGGGGGTGAAGGCCAGGGTCGGTCTACCCAGGGAGGGTTCACCCTGTATGGGCCAAAGGATGGAGTGAACAAGGTAGTGCAGCTAGTCCAGTGGTGTTGTCTGCGCCGG
This sequence comes from Osmerus eperlanus, assembly GCF_963692335.1. Classification (NCBI taxonomy): domain Eukaryota; kingdom Metazoa; phylum Chordata; class Actinopteri; order Osmeriformes; family Osmeridae; genus Osmerus; species Osmerus eperlanus. Next base: position 6,728,282 of record NC_085029.1, on the reverse strand, counting down.
GAGAGGAGGGAAAGGGAGCAGGAGGAGGTGTACTCCCACGTAACCTGGTGCATGATGGGTCCCAGGGGTGATTGGGAGAGGGTCCCAAAGGAGGCCAACCTCCAGCTAGAGAGGCAGGAGGTGCAGGGTGGAGTGGTGGATGGGCTGGGGGGAAACTGGGTGGTGGATTTGAGGAAGATGGAGGCCACTGTCCAGGATGCAGGCAGGGTGACTAACCTGAAACGTCTGGAGAACATTGAAGGTGAGTACATGTTTCACTGCTTGCTCTCCCCACCCAAAGCAACACTGTAGCTACTAAATTAATTTAGATGTTTTTTCAAGCCTAGACAGCAGGTTTTATCCACACCTTCTCAAAACTACTCCCATCTTTAGGTCTTAGCAGGTGTATACTTTTTAGCCACTTGCAAACTAAACCTTCAAACTGTCTTTGGTTTGTATGGTTCTGTCTCTCCCAGACTTCTGTCTCCCTCTGGATTGGGACAGCATGGCCCAGGGGGAGTCCTTGAAGCTGGTAAACCTGCCCGCCTCCTCTGTAGAGTTCCGCAGGGTGAAAGAGGACTTTAGGAGGACCGCTTCCAGCAGGACTGTGCTCAAGGTTTGTATGGGTTTAACCTGCCCTGCCGCTAATAGTGAGGTTCTGTCAATGGTCTTGTAGTACAAAAGTGAATTTTGACCAAATAAAAACAGTTCTCATGAGGCTGAAACAGGGGTGTCATTAGACCCTTTTTACTGGGGCACGTGCCCCAGTATAACTCTGCTGTGAAATCTAAAGTTTGAGTTACATTACAAAACTAAAGAAAGTTTCTAAATGATAGGCCTACTGATCATCTTATTTTGACTAAAACATAAAAACAATTTTACATGAAGCTCAAAAAAACTGGATTTGCACTCAAATGAATGCAAAAAAAATTTCACGCTCGCATTAACTATTGATGACCCTGCCAAAGCTGATATCAAACTTGCGTCCCTGAACTGTGTATAGTGGGTTAAGCAAGGGGAATTTCTATAGCCTAGTAGTGCATTGTGAGCAGCAAGCTTGAAATAATAAAAGGGATATGAATAAGGGCTTGTGCCGCAGTAGAGTTTTATGTCTAACAACGCCCCTGGGCTGAAACATCTTTGGTCAAACACTTGCAGCAGTAGAAGAAATTGCAAAGAACCTAACCAACGTTGTTCAACACACATTTTGAAATTACCATAACGTGATTCTAAGCCAAACACCCACGTGACGTATAAACAATCCTTCACACATTTCAAAGTCTTAGTAACCTTATTTGGTATCCTTTGATACATCCTTTTATCTGGGGGCACTATAAGCCTACCAGCAGCTACCTGATTCATCACAAGTGCACTCTAGTCTTGGATCATGCCCCAGCAACAGTCTCCAATAAATTATATTCTGGTAGACTTTTCATTCGCCAGAACTCACAGGCAAGACTCATAGGCCATAATACTTTTAAGCAGACTCCGTCAGGAGTCAGGTGGCTGAGCGGTTAGGGAATCGGGCCAGTAATCAGAAGGTTGCCAGTTCGATTCCCGGCTGTGCAAAATGACGTTGTGTCCTTGGGCAAGGCACCTCACCCTACTTGCCTCAGGGGGAATGTCCCTGTATTTACTGTAAGTCGCTCTGGATAAGAGCGTCTGCTAAATGACTAAATGTGAAATGTGAATGTGAATCAAAACAGAGCTCTTTCATATGTAATTGAAAACTTATAAGACTATGTGCTATTACACATTTTATTTGATGCAATGTTTTGTCACATGAAGAGTATAAATTGCCACAACACAATTTACAAGTCTTACTGCACTTAGATCAGTGCTACTTCAGTTCAAATCTAGTTTGTGTCGGTACACTTCTTAGCCGCCCCCGCCCCACCAAATATGGGCATAGCCTGGAGAGGAAATTTGGCTCAGTCCAACGGACTACTGCTCATCTTATTCGGACTCCATTTACATTGTTCTTCAATACATTTCAATAATGTAGATGCAGGGGCATAACCTGCCACAACAGACTCTTGATACTGCGATTTGCTCCTAAACTTGCATCAGTGGATCAAAGAATCAGAGCCCCACCATGTTTGTAGTATTTTATGACCTCCAGGTCTGCTCTGAATACCTCATTACCTTTTAAAGGAGGTGGTAGTTTCTAGCATAGTACCTAGGACAGCAGTAGTTGCTAGGAAAGTTAGAATAGTAGTACTGTAAAGGACATTATGGGCTGTATGCAACTCTTGTCTAGTTATAAAAGGGAACACCTATCATGTAAAAATGTACCAGAGCATATCACAGGACAATGTCATTTGGAGTCTCAAAGATTTGTTTGTGGTCAAAATTGTGAATTTGTACTCAGTGACCGAACTCAAGTTCACCTTGTGATTCACAAAATGATACTTAATAGTACCTTACCTAGGTCCATGTTTCCTTGTGTAGATTAAACGCATTCAGAATGTACACTTGCGGCAGGCCTACGAGGTCAAAAGAAAACAGCTGGAGGATAAGAATGGGTCGGGCGAGAAGCTACTGTACCATGGTACCTCGTGTGAGGGAAGCCAGGCCATCCTGGAGACTGGCTTTAACAGGAGCTTTGCTGGGCAGAACGGTGGGTAGATTTAACCCTTCCATAACCACTCAAAAGTCACCTCTCCTGTATAGTTGACTGTGCAAACTGTTATTTTAAATCTATATTATCATTTATGATATCATCTTTATTACCCACTCAGTCTCTCACGCCAACCATTGATTTTCATATAATGGTTTTCTTTCTCTTTTGTCCCTCTCCATCTCTCACTCAGGCACTCTTTACGGTAAAGGGACATACTTTGCTGTGAATGCAAGCTACTCCGCTAACCCCATCTACTCACGACAAGACCAGGACGGAAACCAACAGATGTTTGTGGCCAGGGTCCTGACAGGACAGTACACGCTAGGCAAGGCAGATATGATAATCCCCCCGCCCCGCTCTCCCCAGCTGCCCAACAACCGCTACGACTGCCTGGTAGACAACGTACAGTGCCCCATCATGTTTGTAATCTTTCACGACAACCAGGCATACCCCGAATACCTTATTACCTTTAAATGAGGCTGTAGTTTCTAGTACCATACTGCACTTGTTGCTAGGAACGCTACTTCTGTGATTAGTAGAGCTGTAAAGGACATTCTCTTTGTATGGGTTGTAATGACGTAACAATATAAAAGTGTATTTATAAGTATATCAATATACTTCTACACTCTTTTCAAATAATTTTCTGTCTTCTGACATTCCTGTTTAAAAGAGACTGCTAGTACCACTGTGTGTCTGACAATATTCTTATTTATTTTGCACTCAGCAGTGTCTGTTGTAAATAATTTGCACCTTCCAGGAAATAAAAGGAAAACCTTGCATTTCCATGCTGAGCCATTATTTCTTTGAGCAACAAACCAGAAACACTGTTAATGTATTTCAAATGCTTCTTTGAGCATTTCATATGCATGTGAGTCTGTCTTACCAGTATCTCAATGAGCTTGTTGTGTGTGAATTTACCAGTTTTAGTGTATCTGTATGAACACTTAAGTATGTGTGAATGCAATTCATGTGTCTGAGCGTGTCAGATATTCTGTATGTATGGGAGTTTTCAGTTGTATCGATGTATGTTTCATATACATTTGTGTAAACAATCTGAAATATTTCTGCAGCCCCTCATATTTGAGAGCCATCAGCATACCGATTGTGATGCAAACCATTTTGATAAATATGATGCAAGTAGGGAGCGAAAGCTGGCCTGTGTGGTCCCATCCAACAGACAAGCTACTGTAGCTCAAATTGCAGAAAACGTACATGCCGGTCCTGATGTCAACACAGTGAACCACAATTTGTTGCATATGGGGTTGCATAGCCACAACCCAGTCATGGTGCCCATGCTGACCCCTGTATTGTCCATCAGAACTGGCCCATGGGGCAATGGAAGAAGGTGGCCAGGGGGGTATTCCAGAAAGCAGGTTATGCAACATAACCGGGTAAGTTAACCCACCAGCTGATTCACAATGTTGCAGCAACTTACTGGCAATGTTGCTACAACGCTGGGTGTCAGCTGGGGAGTTAACTTACCCGGGTATGTCACATAACCTGCTTTCTGGAATACCCCCCTGGTCTGATGAATCGTTTCATTAGAACGTTTTCTTTTACATCGCGTGGATAGATGGGTGCATCACATACCTGGGGTACACATGGCACCAGGATGCACTATGGGAAGAAGGCAAGCCAGCAGAGGCAGTGTGATGCTTTGGGCAATGTTCTGCTGGGAAACCTTGGGTCCTGCCATTCATGTGGATGTTATTTTGACACGCACCACCTACCTAAGCATTATTAAAGATCATTTACATCGCTTTATTGAAACGGTATTCCCTGATGGCAGTGGCATCTTTTAGCAGGATAATGTGCCATGCCTCAAAGCAAAAATAGCTCAGGAATGCGAGGTGTATATTCAAGGTGTTGACTTGGCCTCTATATTCCCCAAATCTAAATCCAATTGAGCATCTTTGGAATTTGATGGACAAACAAGTCCGACCCATGGAGGCCCCACCTCCCAACTTAAAGGATTTGCTGCTAACATCTTTGTGCCAGATACCACAGCACACCTTCAGAGGTCTAGTTGAGTCCGTGCCTCAACGGGTCAGGGTTGTTTTGGTGGTAAAAGGCAGACCTACACAATATTAGGCAGATGGTCATAATGTTATGGCTGATTGGTGTACATTAGGGATACTGTTGAAGTTGACCTTTGATACAGCTCTCTCTTCAAATGAAGAAATAACCTGTGAGCAATTTCTTAAATTGTTTAAAGATAATAGATGTAATCTGGAAAAGTGAGAGCTGTGTTTGCATCTGTTGGTTGTTAAAAGTGAAGTGTCCAATCCAAAATAGATGCTGTGTTATAAAAAGCTTTTCACATAATGGGTATTTTGGGGGTTTCAATAGGATACCACTTTGTATACAGTTTCATTGCAAGGTTATTTAATAAATCTAAACCTTTAGTCATGATTATACTCACAAAATGTACTCTCCCTTACTAGTTAGGTGTATCCAACAGCATAATGATTACACCCAATAATCTTCACATGAATACCCACCAAAGTCTGTTCATCTTGCTTTATTGAATTCCTGAAATATATATCTTGACAAAGTCAATGTAACTTTTCTAAAGCCCAACAAATGCATTTTGAACACTTTATTGCAGGTACTGCTATCATATGGTATGCAATGGGAGACAAAAGTAGCATTAGATTAGCCGTCACAACCCTGTTTTGAATTATATGTTTTCCCAACACTTTACAGAAAGAAAACCCCCCCAAATGTAAATAAATAAATACAAAAATGAACAAGACTGAGGTGGACTGATGTAGACAAACATCACTGTATATAAACCCTTAAAGACTTCAATCAAATGCACCACCTTTGCATTCAGGGTCAAAACTATAGAATATTGATTGGAGCAATTTGTTGAGTGACAATATGCACTAGTACATGCCATCCCTCTCCTTCGCACAAATGCAATGCATACAGTTTATTTTTCAGCTCAACATTAGACTAAAAGATATTGTGTATGCTGCTAATTGAAGAATTGAGATTTGAAGTATGCCAAACAGGCACTGCTTATTTCCTCCTGTTGCTGCCGGACAAAATCATCACCAACCTCATGAAGATGTTCATTGTGTCCATGTAAATCCCCATGCACCTAAGAGACGACGTTTCAAACGAAGATGAGCCGAACAGATATTTACACCAGTAGCAGGTGGCGGAAAAATGGTCTTTGGGCACTTACGAGTTGATGGGGTCGTATTTCTGGACTCCGTAGAGAGGGTAGGTCTCTGCCCTCTTGACGACCTTCTGTGTGTCGTAGAGCAGGAACATGCTGAACAGGAGCAGGCCTCCGTACACCGCCACCGAATAAAGCCCAGCTCCAAATGCAGAGGTGGGGGGCAGGAACATGGACCCTGGGGAGGGAAGGACCGCTTTGAATACTCAGCGACCTCACATTATTTCACGCGTGTACATTTCCACTGCAAGGGGCGCTAACTAACCGAGCGAGGAGGCGAAGACCACTCCAAAGCCGACAGCCAGGGGCCCACCCATGTTGAGGAACTTCTCGCTGGGGGCGCACATGGCCACGGTGGACAGGCCGCCCACAATACCAGCAGTGTACCACGCTGCACGCATCATCAGGGGCCCACCCAGCAGCGTCAGAGGGGCCACAACGGCACCCATCACACCTTTAGGCCAAGCAAACAAATCAGCAATGAAACCTTTCAGATTAAAAACAACTTTTAGCAATTGGAACGCTTGACATTGCTGCCCTCTAGTGATACACTGACGAAAATAACCCTTTTATAGCTGTTGGATCATGTAGGTGCTGTAAAGCTAATTCTATGATTTCTCAGTACATTATATACGTGTGAACTGAGTTAATGAAAGCATGTGCAAAGCTCTAAAACTTTGTCACACTGAAATGTGGAGTTAGCAAAGACAAAGTAATTAACACATAAAAGACTCAGAGACTACAGGTAGGTCTGTTCTGATATCTGCAATTGACTTAGCTAGTTGTTGCTGAATTCAATAAATTAGAGGATGGATAGTTAACAACACATTCTTCTGTGGTGTGATGAACTTAAACTCATTGTTAGTTCTGCTTTACAGCCACTTTAAAACATATGACAACGGCATTGAGCTAAACGGTAGTTACCTGCGTGGAGCATCCAAGCCAAGTGTTTAGGCCCTGGGCTTTGGTCATACGAAATGGACCTGACAAGCATGCCGGCTCCAATCATGGCAGCAAAGGTCGCTCCAATGGCCTGTATAAATTAACTGGTTAAGAATATGGATGTATTGAGGGAATGGAGATAAATGGGAAAAGGGGGGGTGAATCATGTAATTTTTTTTTTACCATCCAGGAGCCCCTCATCATCAAGCCCATTAGAGCTGGGGTCCTGCTCACTGCCACAGCAGACAAGGCCGTCAGTCCGATGCTGCCTGCAAAGTACATGTAGGTGGAGTGGATCCTGTCCTTGACGTACTGGGGCCAAATCCTAGTACAGACCAGATAAAGAGTAAAGTTTGAGTTGCCTTTTTCAAACAGATCTCGTGTTGAGTCATGAGAAAGATAAACGTGTGTCACATCTGCCCCAAGTGGCGACAAAAAAGATGGTTAGTTGAGGTTGAATAACTAGAAATTAGCTATACGTGTTTCATGCGCTGTAAATGTGTATGATTTACGGCAGATGACACTCAACTTCCACTGCATAGTGCGAGTTCGTTTTCAATACATACACAGCCTTTTCAATTGCTCCAATTTCATTGGACATGCCCAGGCCGTAGTAACACAGAGCTCCAAGACCCACAGCAGCCCCACCAGCCAGAACCATTCTGCCCATGCTGTCAACTGGAGACAAAAGAAAATAATATAAACCATAAAAATATTGGGTAGCATTTCAGGGGTAACATAACATTGAGAATGATTGCAATAGGTGTGAGAACGAATTTGGGGGTAAGGACGAGTAAAATCGCCAAACCCTACAAAAATCAATAAATAAACAATGGCACACAAGGTTCAGAATCCGTTTTTGCACACAAAACAATTCTGATACAATGCTGTGCCAGGGCATGATTCTGTGGGAACCTACGCAGTCCAGAATTGCTATTGCCACTTCAAACTGCACATGTATGATTAACCATTCTAAATTAATTTAATTTAGTTGTGCAAGATTCAACATATTTCAAAGAAGGCATATCATTTGTCAATCTACAAAGGAAATACACTATAAATCAGTCTAAAACTCCCATGCAGTTGGCCTGGCTCTGCCCTCCTACGTACTTCCGCTCAATTTTGATTTTGCTTCTGTACTAGGTCTGGGATTTCGGTGCATTAGTCGGTTTTCAGAAACACAGTTTTTGTAGGTCCAATCAGCGAACAGAGGGAGTGGCTGAGAACGATGACGTTGATGTTGTGCATTAGTTTGAGTTGTAGTTCAGTAATGGCGGCGGAGAAATATGCGAGCGAAGCTATTCGGTCCGTTGTGGCAACTCTGCCGAATATCCATAAGTTAAAGCCGGAGCAAGAACAATCCTTGCTGAGTTTTGTTGGTGGCCATGATGTTGTGGCCCTCCTCCCCACGGGGTTTGGGAAAAGTTTGATTTTCCAGCTAAGGCAGCTAGGTCCGTTACAGTAGTGGTGAAGGAGTTGACTAAAGCGAACACTAGCGATTGGTTATGGTAGATCCAATAGTTTTAAACTTCAGAGTACCCGCCTTCAAGGAAGTTAACTCTTGTCAATGGAGCAATCCCAGACCCTCTGTACAAAGGAAATGTACGAGGGTCTGGTTAGGACCAGGCTACCATGCAGTCACCTCTATTCATAAATTAGCCTAGCGGTGTTGCCAGCAAGCACATCTCAGGGGAGGGTACAAAATATACCTCTCCCAGTTTGACGTCAAAGTACCTGGAAAAGGCTCTCATACATCACAAATTTTCTTCAAATGTTTTGAATCACTAGGGGCAAAAAAATAACCTGGGATTTACAACCAAATAATAAAAATAAATCATTTGAAAATATTTGGCAGAATCAAGACCAGGATTAGACATAATTGATTATTAAATCATTGGGCTTTAACTCAAGAGGTTTGGAGTAAGTCACTCTTTAAATACTAAATACTTTAAATCACTTTTAATGGCAGTATTGGTTGCTGGCTCAAAAGCAGCTTCACTGAGTTGGTCTTTGGGACTTCTTGTGCGGCGGAAGCCAAATCTGGATTTTGTTGAATAGCCCTGAGGAGGGAAGATGGAGAGGGAAGTCTTAAACATGACATATAGGCCTAACAGCAGTCCCTTCAATCAATTATAATGACACTGAACATACTGACATACAATTACTGTGTGCACTTGAGAAATGTAGCTAACATATTAACTTAGTTTGGAGGAATTCCACCCAATTCCAAAATATCTCAAATCCTTTATCTAAACTTGTCTTCTGGAAAAATACCATCATGCAAGGACTTTGCATAACCCTACCACACATACATTCCAAATGTATCAAAACTGTCTGCCATTTGAACTATTTTGTATATTTTTTTGCTAGGCCTAAAACTAGTGATTGACTAGTTGGTTATAGCCTACCTGGTGAGGCTTCAGCAGGGGTGGGCAAGCCTTCAGGGTCGAGTTCCTTATGGCTGGAGTGCTCCCGGACAACATGGGACGCAGCCCCACCACTGGGAAAGTGCGCAGGCATGCTAGCCTCGCCACCAACATGGTTTTGATGAAGTTCTGGTAAAACGATCTGAAAAGAGCCCATAAACAAAGGTTATAAACATCGAGGAGATATACTCTGCTGTCTATCTACTCACAATTGAAAGCTAGCTAGTAGCTAGCCTGCTACCTAGCTATACTTTACCAGGACTTAACCGTTTAAACGTTATCTGAAACGTTACTTTGGCATCAACAATTATTGTCCACATCTATGAGAACAGCCGCAAACAAAGCTAGTGAGACAAATACATTACACCAAGTCATATCTAGCACTCGCATATCTAGCACTCGCACTGTGCCTTGCCAGTGGCAGCATTGACAATGTTTTGTAACTGTGGCGTAACATGCTAACATGTAGGCTAAGGAATGCCAAGTTATCTATCTTGGTAGCTAATATTCTTGCATACAACTTTGCTACGTCTGCCGGCGTACAATTTGCAAGATCTATATTTATAAAGAAAACAGCTTGTTATAATATAAGAAAGATAGATAGCTAACATACCACAAGTGTAAATTTATTGTCCACCTTTTCTGTTCACGGTGCGCACTTGACTGACGAAATAAGGAGTAACCTTCCTGAACGTTCTTACAGAGGGACTTAAATTTGCATACTTACGCCACCCCGCGTCGCGCCGACTTGTCGCGGATTGATACGATGGTGCTTTTATTAAATATATTTCATTTTTAACGACAAAAGTATACCTACATTTTATTTATGTTTTAAATGGTCTTGATTTGAAACTTTAGATGACCCCGTCCACTCTGTTTCAACTGGCAAGTGACAAGAAAATATTCCGGTTAAACCAAAACAAATTTACCTTTTGCGTGTAGAATGCGTCATCACGAAGGGACGAGTTTTAATTTTGTAATCGGACATTAAGATCAGAAACTTAATATTTTATTTGATTTAATGATACACTTGGAATGAAATACAAAAAATCCTTAAACCAAACTACGAAAAATGTAATTACATTGATGTAAACTTTCGAGGTGGGTAGAAGTGACAAGGCTGGGCACATAAGTGTTTCACCACTAGGTGTCAGTCAGCCCCTATAAGTAGGCCTAATTTAGAATCCAACCATTAGTAAATAGCCTACAATTTTGATGAGATTTTATGAGAATTTATCTGTCAGATAAAACCTGGTAATTCATTAAATAGGTATATAGATTCACGCAGGGCATGCTATTTACCCAGTTAGTAGCATATATCTTATACAAAACAATGCCTGCTTAATTAAGCACGTGGCTACTATTTTATTAATAAAAATGGATAGGCCTACAGTAGTAAAGTAGCCTATGCGAATATGTATGAGAGACTACCACCAAGAAATACAACAGAAAACTCTATAGTAAATCCCTATGCTTAGACTACACATGGTGGCTCGTTCTCGAAACCGCTATCACTGTATTGAAGGTTTCATGTGACCCACGGTTTGTCAGTCTGAATCAACAGCGCACTTTAGTCCCTGCATGGTTGGCACTTCAGTATCAGTTTAAGACCGTCGTTGCGAAACGCGTCTGAAGTGACGGAAATAAACTAAGATGTATTGTTTCTCGGAGCACCAATATATATTAGGCTACTAACAACTATTTATCCACTTGTGATATTGAGATTGGAAGAATTATTAAGGACCGTTCTGGTTCTTACTACAAAGTATCTCTTTCAGAAGGTCGGATACAAAACTTTCGTCTCATTACATTCTGGGATGTCTCGTGAAAAGTTAAAGGATGTAGATATGTTTTCCTCCTTCAAGAAACATTCTGAAAGTGATTGAGACAGAACGTCAGTGTTTGAAAGAAGAGACCATGCGGGATGCCATCGGACACAGAACTGTCGCCTTAGCATTTTCTTTATGCTGCAATCCGGACAATGGTATAGTAGGGATTTCTTTTAAGTAAATTACAATGAAAGCACAGTTTATGGATGGATATAGTTATCTTAAGCAACAATGTATTTTAATTACTGGAAGGGTTTATATTAATGCACCTTTTAAGCACTAAATAGACTACATAAGTCTGATACACATTATTTGGTAGGCTATGTATTAAAGTGTATTACAGACATGTAGAATGTGAAAGTACACGCCAATGCAATATATATTGGTATTATAAGTGACCAATATGTTGGTGTAGGTCTATATAGGTGTGAGATCAGAAATCAGTCATCGATCCGCACATATCCCCATAGAGAAGTTTCATCCCAACAAGTGTCTGTGGTTTGTCTCTCCAAAGAACATTCTCTCTTGTACTCAATGTCTCATATGTTTCTGTAACTAAGACAATCTAGCTTGGTAGATTTGAACACAGCATATTGTAGAACATCACTTACAATTCACATCAATATGAATGCATCAGATAACGTATGTTTGACATTTTTATCATCTGACAAATTTAATTTTCTCTCTCACACACTCGCTTTCTCTCTCTCATTTCACTTACTGGACAAACAAAGGCAGTACATCAAGGCTAATAGTGCTAATAGTACTACAGTACAGGTAGGACCAGTTATATATGAATCACTTAACTGCTCTCTACAATGAGACAAGACATAACCTGCCATGACAGCATGCTCTCCAGACTCCTCATGGAGCACAACACCTACTTTATCGTGAGCGCACTGTACCATACCATGCTTGAAAAGGCACTGCATAATTACAGTATGTCAACCCAAAGTCTGTTTGCAGGGGGTTTAAGTATCAGCCAGAGAGACAAAACTGAGTGGCTTGTGCCTGTGGTACTTCAAGTATGTTCCTTTAATGGTTCATTGTTATGTACATTCTAACGTAATGTACAGTGAAAATACTCATGCTTTATGATTATGATATTCATGATTAGTCTTGTTGAGCAGAAATTTAAACTTGGAAATGAAACTGCCTGGTCTATAAAAAGAAGTGCCCTTAAAACTGTAATACTAAAGAGCAGGCAGTTAATACTGTGGGATCATTTATAACAAGATGATGAATGGGGCAATGGTGGTTTCTTTAGGAGCTGATGATGAAATCTGTCACACGTCTCAGTAATTCGTGAATATTCAAGACATCAGCTCATAAGCTTTATTTGACAAGATGGCTTGAAATAATAAGCTCAGATAATTGGTGTACTACACTGACTTATATTATAAATCACTAACTCTCTTGAATAAATATACACTTTCGTATTCGTCATCCCTATCATCCCGGTTATTAATGGTCATGGTTTAAATATTATGGTAATTATATTTAAATACGGTAAGAAAATTGATACACATCAAGATGTGATTGTGATTTTTGGAATGTAATATTTAAGAATACCTGTTTGAAAAAAATTACAACCGATGACAGAGCGTTTGTAGTGTGCAGACAGATGACAGGATTGGGTTTCCTGGTGCAACCCTTTCAGTAACACAGCTAGTACAGGTCAGGAAGTCAATTGACCTGTGTCAGACTGGAATGTTTACATTCCGAGTTCCCTAGTGCAAATACAACATTAAGCTGCCGGTCAATCATTATAAAAAACGTTTAAAAAAAAAACTAGGGATGTAACGATACACTCAACTCACGATTCGATACAAATCATGATACTGGGTTGATGATACGATTTTATAAAAAATATATATATATTTGATTGATAATAAAAGCTGACTGAAAAAGCACGCTTTTGTCTTTTTTGTAAAACAGACAAAGCAAATAAGGAAACAAAGAGCTAACAAACAAATCTATCTAGTTAGCTAGCTGCACATAGCTTCCAACTTGGTCCACACCTAGGTACCAGCACAGCTCTGCAGATAATGGAATCCCTGTGCCACGCAACTGCATATGTGAATGTCCAGTTAGTACCTTGTTGCAGCTACTAAGGTCTAAAAAATTCAGTCAAAAGTAAATACAGAAAAAGTAATCTCCTGTCTAAAAAGTGTATCACTATTCATTTTTCATCTCTTTGATTTGAACTTTAAGTGCTGTGATCCCAACCCAAAACTCTTCACAGTTTAACCCATGTGAGAGACCTTTGTGTCATTGGCATGCGGCAGGATGGTGCAAGACAGAGATGAAGATTTCCTCTTCAGTAAGCAGCCTGTCCAGCCTTTGCTCACTCACCTTCCACGTCAACAGAAGTACTGCCTCTAAAAAGTGCATAACCCCTTTCCCGTTTCCAGAATTTCACAGATGGTGTCCAATCATTTTTGGTGTTTAGACTGTAATAGTTTGGACAGGCTACAGCGCTCCAAATCAGCCCTTGACAGAGGTCACGACAGGATGTTAGAACGGCACCTCCACAGCTCCGTGGAACCAGACAGGATATCTGTGGAACACTGGGAAATCTGGAATTGAAACACATGGACAGTGGTCAGGTCCTCGTGTCTACAATCAGACTTTGTGCTTAAAACACTTGGTTCATTTAAGCCCAAAGTGGAATGATTCTGGAGGCATAGGCAAGTCCGTCTGTTTAAACGTAAATAAGCCTCAGTGTACAGAGCTCAGTCCTCCAGAAACAGGAAGTCCCTCTCCTGGGTTGGAGCCCCGCAGTCTTCTGGCCTGCAATCATTAAGCACTGATCCAGAGGAAATCACACAGCATGTAGTTCCTTGATCCAAACAGGCTAGCCGCCACCTTTAGCACCCAATAAGCACACTTCCCCTCTTTTTATTACTTCAAATGTAGAACTTGTTTGGACACTGTCATGTCACATTGCCCTGTTTGTACTGGCAGATAGGTTAGCTTTGTACTAGGTTTTCCTTTGTGTACTTCTAACATTTGTTATGGATCATAGCCATGCTTCCATTATCTGACAACCTAATCTGTCACTAATCAATCTATTGAAACAAAACAAAACAAAATATCCAAACAAAATATCCACAAAGTCACTATTAAATCAAATCTTTACTCGACATCTCAGTCTCTTCCAGGTACAGGTTACGTATCCTGCAAACCTACTAGCTCAGTACTGCAACGTCACACAATGCTTTGATTTATTGCCCCCATGACAACCAAGTTCTCCCCCTCAATTTCTATTTACTTTTACCTCTGCGTGTTTGCCCATATATCCCCCCTCGCTCACAGTCCATGACAGGCCAGGTTTTATGTGGGAATACTGGGGGCCCATTAGCCCGTCACCAGATGGTCTCCTTCGTTGAAAAGATATCCTCCCTGTGTTGATATATTGGAGGAGTAGCTTGCGAATAAAGAGCAGAGTTCCAACAACAGGCCACAAGCGTTATAGATATGACTGACCATAGGTCTGCATTCATAAGATAAAGAAAACAGGACAATGTATTACCCTTTAGTTTGTGTTTCTAGTTTTTTCAATGCATCGTTTGTCAGTCAGTTTATGCAGCTCTTTAACAGCGGATTGTTGATTGTGACATGATTGTGCGCAGGGCACTAGCTTTCAGCACTTGCTTGGTGGGTGGGCATGTTCTGAAAGTCCCCGGTGCACTTAAAGATAATATAGACTAACCCCCCATCCCAAAGGAAGGACCAGATTGCATTCCTGAAATTACACCTCTCCACTTTCTATTTTAACCCTAAGCAGATCAAATATTCAGTATTTTTGAAAATATTTTTTTTTACATTTATAAAGTCCATAAACCAAATAAAGCAAGAAACAGAGGAAGGCTTTTGTAGACCATTTTAATGCACACAACCGCTAACAGCAGGTCTTTGCTGACAAAGCAACGCGGTGGCATGCAATTCTTTTGTCCAGATACTGTACAGTATGTTGTACACCAAGCAAGTGTTACAATGTGATGGAGAAGACCTATTTTGGCAGCTGTATCTGATGGCATAAAAGAAGGTTTGTGTTGTTTACAGCTTTGTTGATATGTGTAAGATGTGTGACTGACACTTTAATACTCACTTTCCTTTCAGAATGAAACAACTTCTGCAATGGGGAATACCAAGAACAGAAGGGCTCTTTAAACAGACAAACAGAATCTGGCAAGATTGGCAGAAGCTATTAAGAAGCAGTCTGTAAAAGCATATCCTGACACAGCTACATCCAAGTATGAGGATCAAATACACAATATCCCTTGTCTTTATTGTGGCACTTGTCATAATTGAAAAGGAAAACAACATTATCTCGAGGTAAGCCATCTCCGTGATTAACAGAGCGCTTTTGGGTTTTACAACTGTAAACCTCGGCCTGCCTGTCTTACATATTTCTCTCAAGGAAAGATTGTCTTGCTTGGTACAACAATTATTTTGCAGCTTCCTGAAAGGGAACTTACCATAGGTTTTGTTTTTGTATTTTTAAATGGTCCAACACTGTACTGTCTTTTAGGGTTTCAGATAAACTAGCCTTGAAGCAGACCCCCCAGACTCCTCTACAGCAAGGTATCTCCTCCCCCCTTCTGCTGAAGTACAATGGCTCCTTCACCACTCTGAGCAAGCTGGACCCAGCCTTCACCCTGATGAAGCGGCGCCTAGAGAACTACACGGAGCATGAGGTTACCCCTAACGGCAGGAAGCACATCCTCCTGCTAGCCACCACCAGGACCGGTTCATCCTTTGTGGGCGAGTTCTTCAACCAGCAGGGCGACAACATGTTTTACCTATTCGAGCCCCTGTGGCACGTTGAGCGCTCCCTGACGCTAGAGACCGGAGGGACAAATGCCACGGCGGCGTCCGCAGCCTATCGGGACGTGCTCCGCCAGCTGTTCCTGTGTGATTTCACCATGCTGGAGAGCTTCATCGAACCCCGGCCCGTGGACCACATCACCACTGCCCTCTTCCGCAGGGAATCCAGCAGCTCTCTGTGCGAGGAGTCCGTCTGTAGCCCCATTGTCAAGAAGGTCTTCGAGCGCTACCACTGCAGGACCAGGCGCTGTGGGCCTCTCAACCTGACGATGGCCTCTGAATCCTGCCTGCAGAAGGAGCACAGGGCCATCAAGTCAGTGAGGGTGCGTCAGCTCGAGACTCTGCGGCCCCTGGCCGAGGACCCGCGCCTGGACGTCAAGTTCATCCAGCTGGTCAGGGACCCCCGGGCTGTTCTGGCCTCACGCATGGTGGCCTTCTCTGCCAAGTACAAGAACTGGAAGAAGTGGGCAGTGGATGGGGACGTGCCTATCGACGATGACGAGGTGAGGAAGCTGAAAGGCAACTGCGATAACATTAGGATGTCGGCTGAGGTGGGGTTGCGACAGCCCCCCTGGCTGAGGAGACGCTACATGCTAGTTCGCTACGAGGACATCGCCCGATTCCCCATGAGGAAGGCTGCAGACATGTACAGGTTTACCGGCATCCCATTCACTCCTCAGGTAAAAAACTGGATACTCCAAAACACTCAGGCTTCCAAGGAGGCCAGTGGTGTGTACTCAACCCAGAAAAACTCATCAGAGCAAGTCGAGAAATGGAGGTTCAGGATACCATACAAAATAGCCCAGGTTGTGCAGAGAGTTTGTGGGCCAACATTAAAGCTTTTTGGGTACAGAATAGTTAACAGTCAAGCAATGCTTACAGACAAGTCCATCAGTTTGATAGAGGAAAAGAATTTCAACTTTACATAGAGAACAAAATAGCCCTGCTTGCTGTACAAGCAAACACAAACATTCATATTTACTTGGAACAAATAGGATGTATGTGACTGAAACAGATCATTTGACATGCACAATGTTTTTGTGAATATACATGCTCTTGTGGAAAGATTTTGAATACTGCCTTCCACTTTGCACCTTTTTATGTTATCTATCACACTCTGTGACCAGGTTTCAGGGATCTGTAAATCTTTGCTTTAGTTTCCCACCACATGCTTGTGAATTTACGAAAAATATATATGTACACTCCTTTATATAAATATGAAATGAGACAGCATGAAATAAGTCATAAATCTATAACACTCCAGTACATTTTGAACAGCTCTTGAACTATTGGAAATGACTTTAGAGGGCAGGAAGTCTGGGTTTAAGAACAAAGGCTGCTTTTAAACCAAAGAAAACTTGAAATTAATGTTAGAGGTCAATAAATGAATGACTTACTTTGTGTATAGTAAGAAATACTGATCCCCTATTATGTATTTCCTGCAATGCAAAACACTAAGAAGGGATTTATTTGTCATGTTAATTTAAAATATACTGCAGTTTATGTTTGTTGACAGGTCATTATAACTTAGGCTTTGAGTGCACTCAATTTCCCAGTGGGCGCCTCCCATGCTGTAGGTTGCTGGATGTGCATGTTTTTTAATTGGCCAGAAGTCGTTTGAAGTTTTGGAGACAGTGTTGGTACCTGTTCTGTTAAACAGATGTTTACAGTGGTACTGTATGTACAGACATTCGAACTGCAGCTGGTTTGCAGAATTGTGTGAGATTTGATGCAAGGCTATCGTCTATTGACACAAGCCTCTTGGCTAGTGATTAAAAGAGCCTAAACTGTTGTTATAAACTGTCCAGTGCAATTTTGAGTTTTGATCATATTTTCATATTTGCCCATGTTCTAGTGTTTAATTTCAATTTATAATGAACATGCTTATGGTGAATGTGTATTGCCAGAAAAAGGACTACTCTACAGCTCTCTATGCATTCTTCAGCAACCCTCAAGTGCAATTATTAGTATTATAGTGGTCATTACCCACCCACATTATATCTCTATCCTGACTATGTCTTTGGACCAAAGTGGGCCAATACGTTAAAAGGCAATGTAACTATTAAAGAAACCCAAACCAAAAGGCTGTGTGACCCTATTCAACTGACTGTTTATGCAAAGATTTTCTTCAAAAATCCTTCCGTTATTTTCCTAAGTGACTCAGGAACCCCTCGCACCCCTTTGCTTGTACTTAGACCAAACTAACAACCTTGCCTTCGAGGAAGGAGGACTGCATGGAGGCAGCTCTTAAACGACCAGCATGTTTACTACTGTGCTGGCCTCGCTATTTAAGTCTCCCAACCTAGCAATTTCCCCAAACTTTACATATTATGTGGTCAGACTCATTTTCCTCCACCTGACCCGGCACGCCTACATAAACCCTGCGAGGATGTAGACTGAAAAGCACAAATCTCTCTCCCTCCCTCTCTCTCTCTCTCTCTCTCTCTCTCTCTCTCTCTCTCTCTCTCTCTCTCTCTCTCTCTCTCTCTCTCTCTCTCTCTCTCTCTCTCTCTCTCTCTCTCTCTTTCTCTCCTAGGCACACTTTTTGTTTTCCTGTCTACCTTCTTTCTCAGACCCCACCCCCCCATTCACACACAAATACAGAACACAGCCGACACACCTCTCCGAATATGTTCATTATCCAGTGCAGTCATGACCAGACAGTTCAGCCAACACCGCTATTCATTCATATCAACACGTCTCTTTGTGTCTTTACCCAGACCCACGTCTTATCTTATATATTTTCAACGACCAACGGCGCTGTCTAACTCGCGCCATCCGAGCCATGACATCTGAGTCACGTAAAGGCACCCTAATGAGTAGAAGCAGGGCATTCATAAACCCTTATATTGCTGCGGCTTTATGTGGAGGGTGGAGTCACAGTACGGTTGAGGCAAATATAGAATAGGAGAACCACTTTCCACTGAATTAAAGCCCTTTTCCTCCCTCCAATGAAATAAGGGCATTTAGCTCCAGTTACTCCACCCTCCTGCCCTGTTATATGGTGCCCTGCCACATCGACCAAGAGTGGCTAAAAATATGCAAAGGAACTTGAAGAGGAGGACGAGGTCAGAGAGATACCATGCTGTCGCATCTGTCGACACATGGAGACAAAATGGAGGAAATCTAAAGCTTCCCTTTCGGATTTGAGAAACACGCGAGCCACAGACATCAAAGAGCAGCACCCTCGGTCGGTGCCCGACAATAATGATTGTTGATGTTTGAAGAGTAGACAGATAAATGATGGGTTTTCTCAGACAAGGCATTCCTCTGTTTGAATGAACAGCTTTGAGCTGAGTGAATAGAGCTGTAACGGCTAGGCATGGTGGTACTGTACATGGGACATGTTTCTTGGCCAGTATCCTACTGTTTCAAATAACGTGCTGGGGTTGAAAGCTGTTTTTCATTATCATTTTATGACCCTGGATTAAATGTCTTGTGAGCTACTGTCTTGCTGTTTGGATTGGGCAAATTCAAGTCTGGACAGGAAATGATAACCTGTGGTTTTATTGTAAGTGTTTTTTATCTTCAAATTCTGTACAGCACATAGATTTAGACATGGATCTTATCAAGTACCAATATCTAATCGTGTGAAACATATTCTGCATGTGCGGTTTCTTATGTAGCTATAGGAAACATTTGAGCTCAGTTTCCGAAGTGTATCAGCCACAGAAGCAACGGCAACACACTGATGTTTGAGATGCAACCAGTTCAAGATCAAGTACAATACAACCTTCCTGTTACAGGCAGGAAGCTGTAGCAATGTATCTGTTACTCAGCCACTTTCATAAGGTAAAAGGTTGAATGTTTCATCAAGTTCTTTCTCCACAGAAAATCACCCCTTTGACACTGAGCCATACATGCAATTTTCTGATTAGGTCAAATTTGTATTTTGCTGAACAAGTGAGAAATACCACAGAGATTTCCAACGGATGTGGTGTCTGGTGCTTGCTGAGTCTCTTTGTAAACATGGTTGTCTGAAAAACAACACAAAATCTGGTTCCTGTGGCAGAGTTGTATTAACATTTTCACTTATGTGGCTGACATTTCAAGAAGTTATGAATTTAAGAACCAGCAGCCCTTATATAGGTGTGTCACCCCTACATATGTTTACACATGACTTGTGAAATTACATGCCCTTTTACTGTCTATATAAGGCAATGTTTTTTAACGAACACATGGTCCCATGATCCCATACAGTGAGTCATATAGCTAATACATAATGTCGTAATGTTGTAAGTTGGTCTGGCCTAAAGAACCCAAAGAAAATATGTTTACAAATTACATATGATGCTCAATGTAACTCCTCAAAACGTTTATATAATTTGGTCTCTCAGTTGGTGTTTCACCTTGTTCCAACATGCTGTCTAAAATTACCTCAATTATTCAGAGAATGCTCTCACACACCACCATGAGTCTTTCCTTATTCTGTGTTTTTGGCAGTACCAACAGGTCTTACCTTTGTTCTTAATATAGACAGGATTGGAACATGTCATGACAAATGGCTGTGAGTAATGATTAAAGGTCTCCGAAATGTGACCATGCCACTTTGGAACGCTGCAAATAAATAAGACCCTGCATAGTTATTCATGACCCTATTTGGTTTTTGACCACTTGGAAACCATTCCTTGGAATGCCCAGAGCCATTTAAGGAACAATGTCAGTGGGGGAAAAAAGGGTCTTCTTAAGTAAATAACTAAAGAGGGGTAATCAGGGGGTACAAAATAAACGGTCTCACAAAGGTCTATTCTATCCACAGACTCTGGGTCACTACCAGATTGACCAAATATTTGATTTGTGGTGCAAAGCACAGAGGATACACCCACTGCACATATTGTGCTTAGTCTAATATAACTCGAGACATTACAAACTGGGCACAAGCAGACTGTCACCCATACAACTGTTAGCTCTCCTGTCAACTGCACTTCCTACAGCAAGAGGACCAGAGGATCAGAGTAAGTTTCACATTCGCACAACTTTCTCATCTCACCCTCCCCATTCTCTTCCCTGCACAACAATATCCTTACAATACAACATTACTAGAAAAAACATATATTTTACTAATGTTAATGTGATAGATCGATAATGGATATGTATTTGATGTACTGTGCTATTAGTCACTTTTGTCAAGATATGTTTGATGAACAATACATTCACAGTTTTTGGCCTCAGTCAAGTCTTGTAAATTATGCTAAATCATGGTAAGACTTTCTGACATTAATAAATAGGTTTTCCATTTCAGTTTGATGAGTGAAAATCACATCACACAAAGTCATCTATTAGGACATTGTGATAAAATAAGTGAAAATAATTGTTTGAATTTGCATTTGTCCAACTGCGTAGTACTGACACTACAGGGTACACTATTGTCTCTGTCTTTGCAATCTGATATCTTAATCACTAACAGCTAGACTTATACTCAGAGAGTTTAGAGAGTTTCTAATGGACCGAAGATGAAGAGCTTCAGAACATTTTCAACCTGGGTTTGTTTAAGCACCATTTCCTCAGTTGGAGCTGTTTGAAAAACAGAGCTGTAGTCTTTCCTTACCTTGGCGCACATCAATGCCATCGTTTGTGTTCACAGGAGCAAGAGGAAAGGTCCCTAAAAGCATTTTGAGCTCATGCACATGTCACACACTTTATCCCGTGCTACTGGTACATTTTGCAATAGATTGAGAAAAGTTGATGGAGATTCCATAGAACTGCATTGCCATTTGTTGCTTTATTACAGATTACATAGGTAGACAATATAAATTGAAAATAACATGGGTAGGTGATGTTTATGACCGTTTTTGAACATATTCTGTTTTGATAAATACACAAATCTTAAAAAACAAAACAAAAAAAAACATTTTATGTTTCACAAATGAGAGGGTTGAACATAACAGACATTTTGAGACATGACTCATGAGAAAGGGAATCCCAAAGTTTCAAATCCCTGCTGCTTGCTTGTGACAGTGCTAATCCATTCATTAACTGCAATCAGTCTGCCCTGGCCACTGTCAAATGAAAAGGCTTCCTGTATTAAATTACAGAGGACACGTGGGAACCATGTGATACTGTTTGTGTTCCCACCACAGATAGGATGAAGATGACCCATCAGGGTGGATGCTTATAAAGTTTGGTTGTACATACTGCTTACTCTTGGCAATAGAATGTACAATCTTTCAAAGTTTCAAGACATGTTGTGACTGTTAAATAAGTATTTGGATGTGAAAAAATTAAAAATAACAATTTGGTTACTAATTAGATGATGGTCTTTCTTTGAACTGCATTCTTTGATGTGACTGTTTAGATGTTTAATATGCTTCAATGTTTCATTTTTTTCAGATTTCTAAGATGCAATGCACCACAAGGAGACTAAAAGGATACATATATTTGACATATGATTTATTGTACAGTACCCATTAGGCAATGTAATGCCACTGACTTCAACTGAATAGACAAGTTGTTTGTATAGGCTTAGTACAGTATGTGCAAAAATAACTGGATCCTGTTTGTTCTCCCTTGAGGGCTTTAATCTCACTCTCTTGGGCCTACTCTAAAAATGTACTTGGTGGTGAGCGAGAAAGCGGCAAAGCAGGAAATACGCTCCCACGTTGGGCGTCCCAGAGCGGTCAGTTTCTGGACAGGACCACTCTGTCTGCTCTGATATTGGGATAGCAGAGAAGGAACATTCTCAAACATTCACCCCTGGCTGTTCCTTATGCACAAAGCCTCTCTAGTTCTAGCGTAAAAGGCACACTCAGTCCTCTTGTGGTTACATGGCTGAGGTGAGGCTAAAATTCCCTTTCATTTGGCAAAAAACTACATAAAGAAACCAACCATTTTTCAGCAAGTTATTTTTTCTAAATTCGGCAATCTGTAACTCATCTTTTAGATAAATCACAGATATTAAACCAAAGCCACTAGTAGTGCTTCCAATGTTTTGCTGTGTGGTATCAGGCAAGTGTTATCCTGTCTGGGCTGATTTTGAGATGAAAACAGGTGTGCATTCCTACAAACACAAAGGAGGCTACACAAATGTCCTGGGCACACTGGTGCTGTATGGGAAGCACTCCATCTCGCCCCCGGCCCTGCAGCGACAAGTCCCCTCCAGCTTCCCAAACATCTGTGCAGCATTAGAATGGACCGAACAGGTGGTAGGGCCAAGATCTATCATTAATGAGAGCTGACAGACGAACACCACTTAATTTGTCTGTAAGCACTTTTGCACAGGATCTGCGTACAAGGGACTACTTTGTCTTACCTCAAACGAGGCTATACCAGCAACAGTTAAGGTATTCTTACTGTATTTTTACAGGTTTAAAGGAAAACATTTCTATATCTGTGTTAACCACGACAGGACCTTCCTCTCTGTCCCACTCCTTCTAGCTCTCTCTCTGCTCTCCCCTAACTACATGTTTGGGTGATTAGTGTTAGTTTAACATGTATTTACAGTACGGTCTGAGAGGCCCATGTGAGAGGGAGCCAAACTCATTGGCCTACACAAGGGTGGGGCCCACAGTTCTTGTTAACTAAGGTGGATTGAGCTAGTATCTGTCTTAGGCAGAAGACAGCTGGGTCAAAGGGCAGGAGGGTCTACCATATGTCTGTCATATCTTTGAACACCCATACCATGGCACTTTTGAACCAAGAAGTCCAGATTGTTGTTCTTACATGTATTCCTTAAGGCATTTCAGATTTATTGGGAGAGAGATGGTGAACCGACAGGGAATGTAAGGGGAGGACATGCAGGTTATCGCCAAGGCTGGATTCGAACCGGAGCGCCTGTGGTAAGGCCTCAGCCTACAAGGTATGAGTACTTAAGCAGAGAGCCACCTGGGCATCCCAATTTTCAGATACTTAAAGAATATTGTTTTTCCAGGCCACATTCATCAGCATGGGTTTCAGGAAGGAACAGAACAATATGAGGGGACATTCAGACATGAATGAGTGAAAGATACTGTAGTAGATCACCGTTGACTGGGAAACAAGGGAGCGACTGTTCCTAAATCTGATTAAATTGAGTCTGTCCGCATTGGTTTAGTTCAGTTTGTTTAGTTTCAAAGTTATTTGGGAGAACAAAAGTGAAGTTTTGTACTGGAGTCAAAAACCAAAAATGTTGAATGGTCACATGGAATTCCTGAAAGCTTTATATTTATGGAACTGAGCTCTAATTTTAGAAATAAATTGGTAGGTTGTTTTTTTTTTTTACAGATGGTTTTCACAAGCCATACCTGCTATTTGGTTTCAGCAAAAAGAGATGCGGGATTTATGCAACAGCATGCAGTAATGACTGATAAGTCAGCTCACATGATGGCCACTGACTTGTCTCCAGCTTCTGATTATCAGACGTGTAACCTAGCTGCTGATAATCACTGTCTCTTGTGGTGGAAAACATTGAACGCTGCCCTAGTGTTCCATTTATCAGATGTTTTTGTCTACAAGACCATGGGTGAGGGAGTGCTAATGTGTTCCAGATTTAACATTCCCTTTTTGACTTGTTTGCTTTATGTTAAATGTTTCTTCCAATTTGAGGGTAGGTTCTTTACGTTTGCAACTCACACTTTTAAAATTAACACACATATATTTGCACAAGTTAAATAATAATTTATTGACTGAGTAAAACTGAGAGTTCACTTCGTAAACAAGGAAATACATCTTGGAATAAACAACTAATTTGCCTGCACCTTGGCTGAAGAATTTGGTTTTGTTTAGTACTTTCTAGTGCATTTAAGTTGTACTACCACTAACCCGTCATTTTGATGCCTAAATCATAGTCTTGTATGCTAATCTTGTAGGCCCCATTTTAAACAACACATTGTTGTTGAACTGTGGTAAGTTACATGTGGCATGATTCTCACCTTGAATTTTGTGTGACCAGACTGTGGTTTTAAAAGGCAGCACGTCAGTTAACTTTAATTCCCTTCTTAGATTCTGCTACAATATTTCTGAGAAAAAAAAGAAAACACACTAAATAATGGCATAGTACACTTTGATTTTATGAGGAAAACATTCCATATTTGTAGTTTTCAAATAGACAGAACTATTCATACATGGTTACTGTGTAGTAAAAGAAAATAAATCTCAATGTCTCTCTGTCCCTGTAGAGGTCATCAGAGTTACACACACCATGAGCAATGATTTTCTCACCTGTGCTGTTCAAGGTTACCTGAAAGGCATCATCCTAAATAATTACAGTAATAATGATTCATGTCTAGTTGACACGGACAGCAACATACCTTCTTAAGTTCTCTAAGTATACTGACGCACGATGGAAATGCATTGTGACATGTCTTTGAAAGCCCCAGTAGCTACATTTATAGTCCTGGGTACATTGTGTTGACAGATATATTACAAGTTATGGAATGGCTGGGCTGAGTTATGAGGACTTTATACCGCCAGTAAACACAACTTCCTCTTTATAAGCAGCCTAGAAATCATTTGTTCCTTTCTCAGTTTCCCCCCACCCCCAATGTCCTGGATGTGCTTTTCACTAGGTGTTGTTTGCCAGGAGTCTTGAGAGTCCTAATTATCATTGGAGAGAAATAATCATGGGCTTTCTATAAGTCTTGACCATCTGCATGACTTGGTTTATGATGGCTTCCTAGTTTTCAATAGCAAGGAAGTGTGAAGAATTAGCTCTTCAAAGGCTGTGTACCCCGCCAGCACTAATCCCAAGTTAATGGCCAGCGGAAGCATCAGACCCCAACAACCACACATCCAACGGTTTCATCTAGTTAATTCTTTTTGCCAAACTTAAAACAGATGGGCTGGTATTTATGGAATATGTATTATCAAAACATTGGTGATCTTTCTTAAGTGCAGAGATACAGTACCAACAGATTTACAGCCTAAGACTAGCCATGGTTCCAACATTTTTAAAATGTCACTAAGGACCATGCAACCCCTTCTTATAATGTTTTGAAGCTTGGGAGTCACCCAACATGCAGACTAGGTATGGAGCAATGTAGGAATGTCACCTCTCTTCAGCTTGTATCATTGCATAGCTCTTCCTACTTTATCTCTTCCGACCTATGACAGCAGACCCCTGCTCAAGTGACAAGCTCCTCATGTGATGCCTGTGGAGGAACATTCCAGCAACTATAAGAAATGAACATCGAGTAGCTCTCCCTGGTGGCCCTGACATGCCATGGGTCTGGGCGAAGGGACTCATTGGACTGTTTTGAACTGTTTTGCTCAACTGTCAAATTTGTGGAACCAAGCGGAAACTTTCCCCATCCTATTACGGAATACTTTGTGCAAAAACACACACTTTCTACAGATTTAGTGTGAGCGAGGTTTGACAAAAAGTATTGACACAGTATCAATTGAGTTTGAGTAAGCAGCCCAAATAAGAAGCTAATCGTTTTGAAACATGCTAGCATTTGGAGTTTGACCTTGAAATGTTGTCACAATGTACACACTCCCTGTTCCCACTATGCTCCAGCAGCTATGCAAAGTGGATTTCAATTGAGGCTCCAGTGCTTCAAAGTCAAATATTTGCTGTGAATCAGACACAATTAATTGGGATTAATACAGTGAAACAGGGATGTTGTTGCTGCACACATGTAGAACAGATGCCACTGAGCCTTGGGGAAGCGTACGTTTCACTTTCAAGTCACTGATCTCTTGAGCTGTTTTGTAATGATTTAGCATTTGTTAAAATTATTCAGACGTTACATTTTGTTCTGTGCGACCTGTCAGTGCTTGTTACAAAATGGATGAGGTTGAAGAACTTTGACAGGCTACAATTACGAGATCACATTCGCCAGTCTCAAATGTGGTCTGGAAACTTCAGCTTATGTACTTATACACTTGTGTACAGGATGTGCTTCTTTTGACAACAGTTACTTCATAAATTCTCTGTGAAATATATTTACTAGTTATTGGCATAAATATGCTTTCAACTCTAGTCAACCTGACTAGCTTGTGAAATAATGGTCTAGTGACAACATCAGTAGACATCCAACTTTATGTTTATAATTTTACTTCTTCTGTATATTAATTTATTCGACTATAGCATATGAAGATGGGGTTGATCTCATCTATATTACAGAATGTAATTTCTCAGCTATACACTTACACCTCCTTAAGCGGATTGTGTACAGTGTCCTGTTAGTCATGCCATTAGGACAGTCCTCTCAGGTTCCATGAACTATGATTGGTTATTTCTGGATTATTTGTTCTCCTCCTTTAATATTTATGCTCTCTGTAATGGATATCGACACATAGTTTTCAACTAATGGGAGAGGATATCCCACCCAAGCCTAACTTAGAGGCCATCTATTGGATGAGGAGGAAAAAATGTTGCATTTTTAATAATCTCACTTTTTGGCCAATTCATAATTTAGTGATTTCGGAGTGAAACGTTTAGCTTTTCCTGGCCATAGCCCGATAAGCGAAATGGTGTGGAAATGGTGAGGTCATTAACCTGTTGCAGGTGTGTTCTCTCCAAATATTGGGGATAATGTATTCCACCCAAGTGTGACAAAAATAGGTCGAAGAGATGGAATCCCTTCGTAGGAAAGAGTAAACTACTCATTTTAGACTCTACATTTGAGGCTGTTAGTTAATTATAAAAGTTAATAACTTTTATAATTACGAAATATTTCCCTTGGCATCAGCTTGCTACAGGGTTGAAGGTAAGATTTTTAAACTACTGTCTTTTGCGGATTTAGAAGCTACAGAGGACAAACTTTTATGTTTAGAATTTTTTTTACTGTTATTTCTTACTTAGAGCAGATGAGTTATATTTTATTATTATCCAGTATCTATAGGCACATTTTGTCCAAAAATGTATGCCTTCCTGACTTTGTAAGTATAATCATCTTAAGTCGTGTTATAGGTTGTGTGTTCTTTCCATTCCCAGAGTTTCCCCCACATCAAAACACACTAACAATGACATCAATAGTTTGTCAAATATGTATTACCATCATCTTTTGGAATATTATCATAAAATCTCATTGAAACACTGAAATTCAGTTATGTTATGATTGATTGTTTTGGCTTGCCAAGAATATGTGTCTTTTTAGGTCTAGCACAGAACAATTCAGATTTGTCCAAAGAGCATGTTTGGTGATGCATTGTTTCTGTTTTCACATGTGAGAGACAAAATACTACATTTTGAAGAGCTTGTTTTCAACTTAATAGGTCTTGACGGCATTTGATGTTTAACATTATATACACTTTTAAATATAGTTCTCTACAATATAACAAATCTGGTTTTGTACTGACTATGTTACTGGAGGGGTTAATGTATTATACAAAGTGTTTAGATAAGGGATTAGATGTTCGCCCAATTCTATCAGTCAGTTCCTTTGTGTACTCCAGGGCATTCATCATTCTGACAGCCACAGATAAGGCAATTATTTTCCCGAAGCAACTACAAAATGTAGACAACTGCTTCTGTGACAGTGTGTCTGTTTGAGGAAGAACACAAATGTTATTTCTCCACCAGTCACATCAACTACAAAACAGAATGCACTTTTCTATTTTTTCTATTTTTTTTTATCTATTTACCTTTTTTTTAAATCACAAACTAACATACTGTGTATCACTGAAATCAGTGAATGCATTGTGTTTGTGCGTTCAATTTAATCAACCTCAGTTCTTAGTTGTGTACAAAGATTCTTCCGCACGCAAGATCAGTTCAAGCGATGTATTTTTGACAAAGCTAATGTAGGTGCAAGGTAGTGGTACAGAGGTAAGACAGGCAAAAAGATCACAGGACACATATTACAAAGGTAGGCTCCTGCTTACCTATTGCCAGGTTGATTTCTATATGATTTGGTAATGTATTTTTATATTATTAATAGATAGTATATTTCTTTCATATTGGGATTGGGACCTAGAAAGAAAGAAACATAACTAGTGATAACTAGTTATGACTGTAGTGCACTCTCGTTGATAAACCCCTGGGGGGCAG
The DNA here is from genome assembly GCF_963692335.1 of Osmerus eperlanus. Taxonomy (NCBI): domain Eukaryota; kingdom Metazoa; phylum Chordata; class Actinopteri; order Osmeriformes; family Osmeridae; genus Osmerus; species Osmerus eperlanus. The sequence goes on along the minus strand of NC_085029.1, from coordinate 6,699,553 downwards.
CAGAAGACTTTAGTAAGCTGTCCCAATATGGCTGCAGTCTGGGACATAATGGGCTCACTTCTTCCTACAGTTTAACTTTTATGACTTGTCAGTCCACTGTCAGTTCAGTCCTAAGTCAATCACAAAGTCAATTGTAACTCTAAAGCCTAATTATAATGTATTTACTAGAAGTGGAGCTACTTTTTTTATCATGTATTTGTGGCTATTTCATTCATTGATTCAGTACAAATATCAAAAATACTACTGTTGATCATCTACAGACCCTCATCAACAAATGAAATAAACTTTGTGATGATTACATTGTGTGTACTTTTTTAGTTCTGACAAAAACAGGAAAAGTAAGTGTATATAACAGCGCTGCATGCTGTTATGTATTTTCATTTTTGATTGAACTACTGGCTTACTATGGAGAATGTTATCAATGCCACACCCTGGTCAGTGTTGTGGGCACACTTAATACAAGTTAGATTGCAGAAGGAGGAATATGAAGTTCAGGTCAGATGGAAGTCTGTCACGATATGAAAATGGGAATTTATTCTCCCATTGCTGTCAGCACGTTTTAATGTGAACACGGCAAATGATTTTTGATCCTGGCCATGTTAGCCCGCCTTACAAACTTTCCCAGACAGAGTGTCTGACAGACTCATCGTTTAATTATTAACCTGTGGTTAATTCCTTTTTGCGAACACAGCGATCAAATTACTGGGGAATTTAGGCGTGATGGACCACAGAGGTGAAATCCCAGTCAGTGGGAATAATAATTGTGCTATTTTTTATCAAAATATAAAACCCCTAAATTGTTATACTATAAGATTCAGTTTGTTCTTAAAATGTAAATTAACTGTTATTTTTTGGGGGGGTTCATCCAGACTATAAACCTAACTTGAGCCAACAAACATTACCATAACTGCTGTAAGATAATACATGTTCCATTTTTATAAAGATTTATCTGGACCATAAGCTACACTGGTGATAATGAGTATAGCAAGCATGCACAGTACTTTACAAGTAAGTTACAAGTATTAGCCAGGCTGCTAATACATTCAGTTAGCATGACCAGACAACCAAACAGTTCTGTGCAGTAACCTTACATTGCTTTGTGTAACTCATTATCACGGTTCCCTATGAAATTAACATGGCATGGCATCCAACCTCAGCATCGAGAAGCCTATTAAGAAAGCAATAGAAGGGGATAACAAGCCAGGATGGGAGACTAGGAATTAGGGCACGGCAGTGGAAGGGGAGGGGAATAGGCAAAAGAGACAAAATGGGGAATCAAAACAAACAGTCTCATTAGCACTGTGACACAGCTTTCATGAGCCCGTCTGACCAAAGGTGGTGCGACCATAAATCATGCAAAGAAATAAGGCCAGGGCCTATATAGGGAACACCACCCAAATAGTGACTGCATGCCACAGGGTCCTTCACTTTTGTTGTGGTATAAAACATGACTATCTGTGACATACTGTACAACCAAAATAAACCTTTTGTAAATTACAGTGATAGTAGCAGTAGTCGTCCTGATTTGTGTGGAAGAAGTCTAAAAGTTGATTGATGATAACATACAATCATGCAAAACAGTTACTAAGTCAACCTCCAGTCAATGTTAACACAATACTCTATAGTGTATCTCACAATTTCAGGAGGTATAAATAAGTTTAGTCTTCTGATTCTTAGATTTGTGATCTCTGATCATTTAGAAATGTCAGCTACATTTAATGGAAATGTACCACAGCATTTAAATAAGGAATAAACTATTATAAGACCAACGTTAAAACTGGCAATAAACAATTCTTGTGAAAAAGAATACTAAGACTTAGAATTAAATATATGGTAAAAAGCACATCTCTATAAACTTACCAGTTCCTGTGCCCAGCCAGAGAGTGTGTGCGCCAGGCCTGAAGTGACAAGGTTTAGGCCTCTGGAGGGAGAAATAGGAGTTTTGATTAAAAAAAAGAAAAAAAGGAAAAACGCAAAAGAATACATCAACCAGATGAGAAGAGGGATTGTCTCGCACTGGCTTGTGAATCCAAGCTGAACCCTATTCTCAGCCCCCTCTAACTGTTCCACCAACAGTTTGAGCCCACGAACATTTTGGGAACTCCAGTGTTCATGGGACAGATTTCTTGTGATACAGAACCAAAGATTTCTTATGATACAGAGGAAACAATCTGAAGGATACACAACTCTCGTCATACTTGAAGTGTATGTGCCCAGCTATACATCAGCTATACATGCACAGTTTAAGGGAGACACACACACACATGCACGCACACACGCCATCCTTCAGGTGCATTGATTGTGTTTTGAATGGTGTATTTTCTCCTCATTCTCGATAGTCTTGCTACTGCCCATGCTGTTAGTGCGCTAGGCATTTTCAAACTCTCTACATCCATTACATTCCACTAGGTAAATACCTAATGCTGGAAACATTTGTCAATGTATGCGCCTGGCTGAGCAGAATAGATTATTAGAGGCTGAGTAAAATACACTGCATTTCCAAACAGCACTACGCCTGTGACATATTAGAAACATCTCACAAGGCTCGGTGCAATGTATTCCCCACTGCCAAGGATAGAGAATGTATTTCTAAAAGTTATGTTCAATGGTAAACAATGGGTATGAGGTATGGGAATGCCAATACTTTGAGTATCCAAACCAACACTTGCTCTTTCTGCCACTGCCAAACTTCAACTGAGACAAGAGCTCTCACAGCATAGGCGAAAGTAAAACTACACACACAAAAAGGATTTGGGTGCAGGAATAAAATTGGCTTTCGATTCGATTTAGGATTTCAGTAAGACATTGACTGGAAAGTCTTTGATATGTGTTTTAGGGATTTCCAATCACGTAGCCAAGGTTTCATCATCTGAATGGGCTCTGATGCTTTCCTCCAGAAAAGTGCCTCTAGACCCACCACGGTGGAGGGATTCAGCAGCGGAGCAGCGTTAAACTGCTCTGTAAAGAGCATCACTGGGCTTTTGTTACGGGACCTGTTGCATAAATGATCCCTGCCTATCCCCTAAATTCCCACTGAGAAAAACAACATTGTAATCAGGGAGGGATAACTGACACAATAAGAGGCCCAAACACACTACAACCATGCAAAATTGCCAGCTTGACGCTTATTAATTGGATTGACACTTTTTTATATTGGTTGAAATTATTATGCGAGGCACTGTGGGAACACCCCTTAAATGGAATGGCTACTGTACTGCAGATTGGGTTTTTAAGTAGGGTTTTAGTAGGATCAGCCACAGTCTAATGAATGCCTCATATTGGCCCATTCTGCTTTTAGAGGATGGGATTCTTGCAGTGTACTTAAGTCTTCAAGTGATATTTCACAAAAAATATTCCCTCAAGTGTTTATTGCCAGCTTGTCATAGAGGTAGGTCATCTCCATGCATTTCAGCCCATAACCAAGAATTCTTGGTATAGTGCTCCTACACATGCATATACTACTTCAACTTTACAATGGTCATTTGATATCACGGTGTCGTCCTCTTGTGCATTGTCGGAGGACAAATTTACAAATCCATCTCTGTTTGATCCTCAGGTCAGTTCAAAGAGAATAGAACTCTCTGTGGTGGAACCTCTTGAACAGACTCACAATGAGAGACGGGACAAAGAAAGGGACAGGGTGATGCCAGCTCTCTTATTTGGGTGTGTTTTTCACTCGTCCCCTCCATATTCCATTCCTGGTTCTGCTTCAGAGGTCCACCCATTGTAAGGCGCTGAATAGAAGACCTGAGGAGCGTCTCTCCTTCCGTTAATTAGAACTCTTTGCCGCTTCCGTTCCTTGAGAAGTCATCATTATATCCAGAAAAAAACATCCCTACACCCTCCCCACCCCCCTTTCCATTCTGCTCACCCTAACATCAAAGACATAGAAAAGTATAGTTTAAAGCTGGGATGTTATAATGTTTAAATAGTTTAGACAGGGGACTACAATAAAAGAAAATGTTTGTAGAATACCGCCTGAACATATAAGAGCATATATTGCATAGTTCATCCAGCTGGCCATCCATCGAAACTCATTTCAAGTATTTTGCTAGGTTAAGGCGCATTGATTCTTATTTATGCTCAGGGCCTAACTTAATCGTTGATTGCTCGGGTGTTAAGTCGCACAGTGTATGCAGATGACATAATTTACTTTCAGGCATGCTTCTTTAACGTGAAGAAGGAGGAAAGGTATTATGGGACTATTAAATGCATACTGACAGTGCAGAAACCCCTACTTGTCTTTACAGATGAAATGACCAATTGTTCATGTAGGTTTAAGTGAGGCACATGAAAAAGTCCTCGGGTGTGTTATGACATTAAGGCTATGGGTGTCCTTTATACCTTGAGAATCCCTTTGCCTCATTAGTTAACACACTTTCTTAGTTTTGAACAATGCCTTAGCTTGAGTTCTCCCAGAAGAAATCCCCCCGCTCAGTCGATATTTCCAGGGCCCGCAGCAGAGTTTTAGAGAGAGGGCCCTTTCCCCCTTGTCCTAACAGCTTTAATACTTGTAATTATCTCTTGCTGGGGGAGGCTGGAAATTGGATTAGGGTGGTGAGTCTCAGCTGAATGAATTACCTCCATCTCCCCACTTGGTGGGCCATACACTGATAAAGTGCGGAAAAAAGGATTTGGATTCAGCTTTAGCATTCATGGCTTCCTTGTGGAAAAATGAAATTTTCCAACAGAAGGGGCCAGTGTGCCAGCAGTATCTGTCCACCACATGTTTCATCTGGTCTTGCTCTTCTGGAAATGCAATTACCTGCGTTATCGGGGCCTAAATGGTGACAGTTTGGCAGGGCGGCGGTTCCACCTGCCAAACCATCAGTCGGCAATGTTTTTGTTGCACCGACCTGATGTCTTTGAGCCAATCAGCATCCTGTAAGTTCTAAATGATCCACTGTATTCCTACCTGTCAAAAGAGAGATAATCACGCCTATATTTAAGTTGTTTTATTTTAAGAAACAAACACGCTTATACTCAGAGAAAGCAACATAAAAAACTTGGGTCATGCCTCAAACTGTAAGGCCTTATGGGGACAGCATATTCCAGTTATGGCTTTTCACTCAGGACTATGAGAGACAACAAATACTGAAGTGTCCCACGACATACAGTATAATGACCTGCAGAATTGACAATGAAAGCCTTGAAATATCAAAAGCATCACAGGCAAAAGTATGAGAAACACGGTTTATTATGGAAAATATAAAAATATAAAACGATGTATCATCAATGTATTGTGCACCCACTCTAGCATGAGTGACAGCACATACAAGTTTGATACTAAATTATTTACCAACATCTATTCAGCTAATGTTCTACATGTGTTCCGTTTCTCTCTGAGGAGGGAAGCTAAGCTCTTTTAAAGGGTCTATTCAATCAATATCTAGGTTGCCAAAATGGATTTAACTCACCTTCAGTACATTTACACGATACCACAGTGTGCCTTTGAAAGGGACATTGCACACAGTTATTGAACATTCTTTCTCTGTAGAAACCTGGATCGTACAAGGGACATTGAATCCTTCTTTTTTTGTATGCTCTCGAATTCCCTTAATAAACCTGAACTAAAGAATAAACACAGAGGAGAAGTCAGACTCCCTGAAACATGAAAGCAAATGAGCTGATCTGGTTTCCCTGTGGTTCCTTAAACAATAGTTTAGATTCGGTTTCATATTTATTTCCCGCTGTGTCATCTGAGGAGACAAAACAGACAGAGGACAAACTGGCCCCACATACCCGGAGCTAGCTGTTAAACAACCCCCCCTCGTCTTTTCCACTTCCCATTCTTTTAACCCCCCACTGAGGACAATCCTTGAAGGTAGATAAAAAGAACAACAAAAGATAATTAAATCTAAAAAGGGAAAAATCTTTGCTTTCACACACAAACAGTTGGGGAGAGATTTTAGCACAGTGAGGGTTTGGTTAATTTATACAATAACCCTATGGGGGACCAGAAGCATTTGGGCATCAACTTTATTGTTCTTAGGTTTCACGCTCATGTTTATACCGTGAATATGACGATTCTTGCCACATCTCTTTTCTATTCACATTGTTGTTTGTCTACTTGATGTCTTGGTTTTAAACAAATCACAATACATTGATGATTTCTCTCAGTTTCAAGGACAAACTATGATTTAGCACTATTTAATTGAATCCAATGATATGCATGGTAAACATCAAGAATACAGTTTGGATCCAACACACAACCATTTTCAGTTCATGACATTTACAACCCTGCTACTATTAAAAGAGTAAACGTTGTTCGATGTGCTTTGTTGTTCCTTCTGCTGCCAGCATCCCATCGATGACAAATCTAAAATTATAATACTGTAATGCTTCACATAGACCCAGCTATTTAGGCCTGAATTTAATATTCATTGCTTTTGCAGCTTCGTTGGTTTTTAGGTGCTATCACCCTTATCCACCCTCCTCCCAACCCCACCCACTCGCCGGCATCGCCACCATCTACACCCCAGCCGCCAAACATGGGGCAAATGGCAGTCACTGGGACCCACGCATCCACCCCTTCCTTTTGTGTCCCTCCCTCCTTCAGTCATTTTCCCATTCCCTTTCTCGGCCTCCCTTTCGCTGTCCCATCACTCTCCCTGCCCTTGTTTTTGATCTTCAAATGCTGGTAGGGATAATGACTACAAATCAGGGATGAAGGTGAGTGATCACAATGTGGCCCACCCATCCCAGCTGGCCTTTTTACTCCCCTCATATGATGCATCTTCCTGACTTTTTCTGAAGAGCCGCTGAGCTACACAGGGAGGATGTCATACTGGCCACACAGAGGTGACTACAGTAGGACATACTGGGTATTTGGGGTACTGTATGGTTAGCTGCTTGTTTTCGTAGTTCAATCGCGGTTTAGAATGTGTTTCTACTGCTAGATTTGACCTTGTTGATCTCCTTACCAACCTCCTGATCTTCAGGGGTTGCATAAACCTACAACAATCTTCAATACCACAATGTGAATGTTAAATTAGAAGACATTTGCCAGTTAGATACAAAAAGATGCAATGTGTAATTGTGCAAAGATTCAGGCACAAAGAAACTGAAGTCTTTGTATCTTTAAAAGCACAACCCCATTGCTTTCTGAACTGGTACTCCAAATAAACCTTATAATGGCACTTTAAATACAAGTTGTATATTGGAATTGGTAAACAAACGGCAAACGCTTTACAATCTTTTTCTAGGGAGTGGATTTGGGTATCCAGATAAAAAAGTTTAACATTTTGTCCACCCACCTATCCTCCCCAACCCACATTCTTGCAACATGAGGTTGTTACTGTATCCAAAACAATAACATAAAGTGTACTGCATGCAGAAGTAAATTTGATACCCTCACGGGAAAACCGGTTGTTTTCTTGTATGAGCTCTCACTGAAATGAAGCTTGTGTGCTTTTATACAGCTTTTTTCCTGCATCTTTCCGGGCAAACTGGAAGTTTGCTTTTGTTAAGTTTGCCCCTCATATAAGCTAGGAGAAAACAGACATTAAGAACCGAAAAAATCCAAAGGTAGGTCAGTGACAGACAAGGTTATTCAATATTGGGCCAAAGGGTTGCAGTACCACCATTTGGGCCTAATTGAAAAGCACAGCTCCTTTAAGATGTCCTTTCTCTTTACCCATCAGTACGTTAGGAAGCAGGAGCCCGAGCCCTATCCTTTCACTTCATAAGTTTTTAATGGGCAGTTTAGATGATTCATGCCAATCAAACATCTGTTCTGCATTCCCCTTGTCAAGAGGAGCACCTGTTGACCTCTGCCTGACCTCCATCGGTGAGCAGTGGGAGTACGGTCTCCTATTTCAGGCAGCAGGGGCAGAGAAGACCGGTGGTAGCTTTATGACCACTGTTTACCTTCACTGAGGCCTGCCTCTTTTCCTCCTTTTTTTATGTGCCTGGCAAAAAAATGTTTCACTAGGGATTGGGAGGTGAAATTTTTCTCATCCAAATGGATGGCAATTTCCCACCATTTAGCACCTGAAGGTAATTAGCTTGAAGAGATTGCGGAGTGAGAAACACGTTCATGGAACATTAACTCTCGTACATTCTCCAGTTGCAGGGAATTAATAGGAAAGATTAAAGTTTAAAGAGAGCAAATGCCATTACCTCACAAACCACCTCTCCGTGGCACTATCTTTCTCAAACTTTTTTGCCTTTAAAAAAAGAAAAAGTCGGTATTTCACATCGGGGAATGGATTATGATATCAGACCGAGCTGTGTAACAGAGACAGCTAAGTAGGTTTCCAGTGTTGTCTGTGAGGTAAGGAAGATCCACAATACACTACTGCTTTGTTTTCCCCTTGTAAAAGCTTCCTGCCCACTTTTCCTATCCTGTGACGCGTTACGCTAATTATTACCCTGGCACCCAGTAATCTGCACAGCATGTTGAGTCAATGTAAATGCAAAATCCAATTTCAAAATGGTCTCAACGGTAAATCATCAGCAAAAATGAACACAGATCTTGTTAATCACACCTCTCTTTTTAACACTGTTGCCAGTGTTCAAATATCTATATGCCCTTATTATAATTATTTGGGAAGGATGCATGGTGTGAGCGTAAGAGATAGCAGATATGTATGGTGTGTGAATATGTGTGCAAATGTTTGTGTTTATGTTTTCAATGTAGCAAAGGGACCGGAGTCACGCAGAAATGTCATTGAATGAGCCTCAAACCCACACAATTGATCATAGCTTTGGATTTTGAGAGCTGAAAGAAATGAAATTGAGACATGGTAGAATTTATTGCCCCGAAAATTCCATTCTACTATCTGATTTAAAAAGTCCAGTCCTCCAAGCTCTCGAAAATCTATTTTCCACATTTTAATACCCTGCATAACAGTTCTCATAATTCATTCGAGTGTGTTAGGCACAGTTTTATTAGATCTGAAACAAATTTTGGTGGGGGATCCTATAGGCCATTAACCATGGAGTAATTTTATCCTTGTTTCCTTAATGATCCCATAATGGCGAGTGAATTTCTTAACTAAAGACCAAAGAACATTTTGAAGGTCAGCTTCATCTACAGACTCTTTCATGCGCTTCTCAGAGAGATTGGAAAAGTCTACGATTTTTGAGGAGCCATTAATAACGCTAAAGCTGAAGCTGCCTATTTGGGTATTCGCTTTCTACCTTTAACGTTACAAATCTTTTCCCCCCACTTTCCCTCTCCCTTCCCTCTGTTTTGCGGTTTCTCTCATGCAGAGAGAATGAAGTACTGAATGGGAGGGCAAAAATGGTAGAGCAGTGACATACAGATCCCAGATGTGGTGCCTCAATAATTTACATTTTATGCCTTTGTTATCACTTTAATCATGTTCTTTATACGTTTTGTTTCAGTGATCAGAGCGAGACACTTGATAGGCCGAAATGCCATGGGAACAATTTTTATTTGGTATGTGGTGCAAAGTCTAATTAGAATTAGAATTTTGCTGAGCCTTGAAATGGTAGGTGCTTTATCCTGATCGCCTTAGATATTGTTCCGAGTCAATCATTTGTCATAGCATTGCATTCTGGGAAGGCTTCTGCTAATCAACTCCCCGTCTCCTCCACTCTTTTCTGCTGCCACTGCACCTCTGTCCAAATAAATGCTGTGGAGTAAGGATGAATGTGGTCTCTTTTCTGACTAGGAGTTTTGAAGGAGCCATGTGTTGGAAGCCTCACACCATGTGCAGTGCTGAATCTACCCACTTTAAGATCAGTCAACTTTCAATCTACACATCCTTTTTCTCAGTTATACTAATGAGCAATGAGGGCACTTTGGTAACTCAATGACAATCTCCTACAGTATAAGATAAAGTGTGTTTGACGGGCGGTCAAAGGTTTCAGAAGCAAAGGGGAACATCTAGTTGTTGTTTTTTCACGCCCTTTGATATCCCTCATGTCACTGAGAACCAAGACTGATCTCAAGTGATAATTGAAATGAATCACACTTTTTACGTCTTCACAAGGTCACTGATCCTTCAGGAGGTTCCCATGTAAATCGACATAGCTCTGAGCATGGCCCGCTCCACCCCCTGAAGATTAGCCACATAAATAAATTAGTCTGAGGGACAAAGAAGCATCAGCTCCCACATGGGTCCCTCGGAGGCCACAGTGTTCTTTGTCACTGTCTGTCAGGGACAGAGGTGCGTTGCCCCACAACTGCAGAGGCCTTTTATCCCCCAGGTAGCCGGGGTCCTCGAAAGAAATTGAAGCTGACAACCGTTAACATTTAGAAAGGTACCAACAAATGACTTTTTATGCAGAGGTATCCCGTGGTATGGTGAGACTCACTGTCGGAGACATATTTGTTGCTCGGGACTGAGTGTCAGGTTGTGTAAGGCTTTTGACAGTAGAAAGAAACCTCTGAAATCACCTTACAGTTGGTACCGATAGAACTTTCCGTATTTTAGATCTGCTGTTGTCTTGACATTGGACTTAAAGTAGTATCCTCTATAACATGCCATTGAAGATATTGAACTGTATGTACAAAAGTAAAGCTGCACACACACATTGAAACAGTACACATTTTCATTCAATGTAAAAGTTTGGTGAGAAACCTACATTTGGTTCAATATGACAGTCATATGGAAGTGGCAGGACAAATAAATTGTGCCCTGATTGACTCACGGTAAAAAAATATATTATATTACATGACCACTTTTTAATTGTTATTAATGCCTCAAGACAGCATATGGGAGACATTCCTCAATGACAACCTCAAAACACCTTCTTTGTTCAGATCAGCTATACATAAAGAATGGCCAGGAAGCCTCAATTTCCCATGGGTTTCTTTCTTCAAAACGTTTGGAAATTACCTTTGGTGTGGAAAAAAAAACCTAACATGGCAAAATGTACCTTTAATAGCCAGAGACATTTTCTTTTTTCAGCAACAAGTTTAATTGGAAAAAAGTAGAATTCACTTTGAACAGGCACAAAAAAATAAATCGGTCTGACAAGATGATCGATTACCTGTAACTCTACCTGACACTGAAATTAGGGTTTTTTAATGATGGGCTGCCTCTTCCTGGACATGAAATTCAAATGCTCTCCCAAAGTCTACCTTCAGCCGTCACTTGTCTCCTGCGCTTGTACGCTCCAAACGCAGGCACTTTGTCTTTGTCACTGGAGAAAGGACATTGTTATTACCGACATGCCTTTGTATTAGGAATTTCATTCTCGATAAAAGACACTTCTCTTTGGGTGTACCTATTTTTTCAGCTCTTTTTCCATCAGAGCACACACATATAGAGTTGGTGTCGTTTTTGTAAACCTTACAGTTAGCTTTGAAATGTATGATAATGAAATGTAGATCATTCTATCTAATAGTTTTTCAGCAAAGCAGATGTTTTTATTTGTTATCAGACAATCAATATTGCAAACATAAGCCACATATTTTTGTAATATATTCAAATATGCAATTGATGTTTAATCATGATCTTTGACATTAATTTGAAAGATTTACAAGAAGTATAGGTAAATGATTCATCAAACTAGTCAAACAAACAGCTACACCTAACAGACTACTTCATAGTGCTGACTGTGGAGAAATGTTGGTTTAATATATTTAAATACTAAAATGACCATCCAAGAAAGAGTACTCATTTACAGTTCATAAAACCCACTTTTTTATGATCCTGGAAACGCTTAATGGGACACTTTTCTTGATCAAATTATAGAATGATGTGTGTCAGAGGAGTCTGAAGTTGTCAGTCAGCGAGAGAGAGAGGTATATACACACCGCACCGTCCCCTAGGAGACTACTGAGGCAGTTCACAGCCGGCTGTCCACATGGCTGGATGTATTGATCCAGTTATGATCGCTAGATCATCACGATATAGACTCAGCACCGGGGAGTTGGCAGACTCCCTGTCCTGAGCTGTCCAAGGTGGTTCGTTGTGGTCCAATAAAGAACAAAATGTGTTCAGACATGGGACAGATGGACTGCTCTGACTGGTGTGATTATCAGACCCATTTGTTGCATTGCTTTAGCATAATTTTGAAATTATAGTGAAATAATAATTATATGTTTATTGTACTGTATTGTATCTATGTGAGAAGGTTATAAGAATAACTAAGTTTTCAGAAATGTCTAATATATTTGTGTTTTCTATGTATTTATGAACCATGGGCTCATTTTCAACAAGCTTTCCAAAGACGCACAGTCGGGTGTGTTTTCAGAATGCACTCACACTTACATAGATATATTTACACGTGTACACTCACATACTGTACAGTGTAGCCAGATACACTGGAAATAAAAGCTGAATATAGCAATAAGATCAGCCAATTGCCCAGGACATGTTATGGCTATTGCAGAGCCTGAACTATAAAGCTCACCTCCCATCCCTGAGTTATATGCTAAAGCCTGGATATTTCATTTGCTTGATCACTTTGGCTCATCATAATCACTTTCATACAGATTTATGGCCAGGCGCGTCACAGTGCTATGGAAGTGCAGCGTTCTCCAGCTGTTTATGCCTCCTAAGAGCTTCCCCACTCACCGAGCACACGGGGCCTTTGTCTTATTTAGAAGAAAAAAATTGAAATATGACAGGCAGCAGTGCCCTCATTTGTTCTGTAGATTGCCTCACACACACCTCCCCACATGTCGGTGCCAGTCTCGCTCTACCACCAACTTCCCCTCAGAGCCCCACCCACCACCACCACCACCACCACCCCAGTCCCAAGACACCTCCTCCTACCCCACCTTCTCCCTTCACCCCAACTTCTCTGCTTGGTACCATCCTCCGCCCAAGTTTCCACACTGAGATGGGGGTGGGAAGGTGGGGAGAGGCAGGGGGGTCTCTGGAGCACAACCAGCCACCACCAGCAGCGCCTCTGAAGGATAATACAGTTTATTGCGTTTGTCAGGCGAGCTCCCGCAATACTTTGTAAGTCTATTGCCCACTTACTGTCGTGCACTTTAAGCAGGTACTGATGTGCCTCTTTTGTGTGGTTCTGCTTGTGTTATTTGGCAAATTGACTCATGGCCATCGGTTGGAAATGGACTTCAAAGAATTATAATGTGATACATTCCCCTGTTCGGTTTCTCCCTCACTCTATTTTGCTCACACATACACGCTAACAAAAGCTCTCACACCCTTTTCTACTTTTTTCTCCAGTTGAATGGCTAAAGACCAGACCAGGACTGATGATTCAAAAAGAGTAATTCCATTAAATGTTTTTAGATTTTTTTCAAGCTGCAGGAGTTGTGTGTATCACCACCATTATTGATGATATCATTATTATATATAGGATCCCTCAGTGAATAATAACCCATTATCTTTCATTTTTCCTGTTTTTGTCACGAGATGTTGGAAAGGTTAGGTAATTTATTTTAATGTTAAATCTGTCAGGCACCAACACCACCATGCCTTGGTCCCCAGTATATGCTACACTTAAAGCCATGATTGGTTTTAAACCAGCCTACATTTCTGAACAATCTGTTCCCACAAATCTCAATACAATGCTTCTTGCGGTATGGACATTTTAATAGATTTAGTAGAATATCTGAACAAAGTTTCCTATTACAACTGTTGTAGCCTTTTTTGTCTGTATTGTTACACACAAAAATACTGAGGCTGTTTTATACTGAGATTATACATACATAGACAAAGGCAAAATGGAGAAAAAAATATTTGCACGCTCCAGTGCATTTAAATGTATTCAAACTCTGTCCATGACAGTGATGAATGTTAGACTGTATTCTACGACATGTTTAATGCAAAGGTCTGTTAAGTTAAGTTTTCTCCTCTTGCACCAATGCAGGAGAGTCACCTTTGTGGTGTGTGATGTGGAATATCCATATAGTGTATGTACTTCATACAATGTCTTCTTGAATTTGTATGGGTTTGGTTGGGGGTTTAGATTTTGGAGTGTAAGTTGTATGTACTACTGCATATGTAAAACACATACACAATGGAAAAATGTGTGAATGGGTTGGAGGCCAAGCTTGTTACTATTGGCACGTCAAGACATCAGTTACAATTCCAGTCTGGGCAGAGCACAGTTTGATTTGGTAGAATGTTTACTGTAGTTTGAGACTTAACACGGCAAACATATTGGTTTACCAAAAATTGCTGCGTGCATATACAAAAGTCTTCAATGACAAGTCACTATAGAATTTCCTACTCGCAAACATGTGGGATGACATGATTTCTTTGTATATAAGGAATACATAGCATAACATTTTGACACCTCATCTGCATCACTGAGACGTGATGTGGCAAAACAGAAATGTGGTTGCTGCTGTACATGTTGTCAGTATGTTTCCACAGGTACCATGCACCAATAGCATTGAATATTGTGGTGGAAAGAGATGTGTTATCTGCTCACATAGTACATAGTCACTCAGGCAAGGCTTATAGATTCACCAAATGGATTCTGTGTCAGGATATCGCACTTACCGAACCTTCTAGAGTGTGGCACCTTGCATCAGAGACTGTTGTCATACAGTCTCTCTGCTCCATACAGATTCCCCTCACTAGTTATACAGATGACCTGTAACAGAAAAAGAGCATACAAGAATGCATGTTTGTTTTGTTATAGAATATCAATTAATTATATTTCCTATAAAATGGTAGAAAGAGTCAAAAGACGTCTCTAACAAGTCTCTGGCTTCAGGTTTTATGACCTCTTGATAGATCCAATATAAACACACATATTGGCAGTTTAAATACAATTAATGACATGTGCGCAATCAAATAAAATATTCAAAACTGTTCTAGCTAGGGTGCCATGGAATGCAAAGGATCTAATGTGGAAAAAAGTTTGTTTGCTGTCTTGAAGGTGACGGTCACAAGCAATGTTTATAGGATTGCACAGATGTAATTTATTACCCTTTGGATTGAGTGTACCCTTGTAAAGACAAGGGACAGATGTGCAGTAACCTCTTGATGAACAAAGAGATGGAGCAGCAACACTGTCCCTAACTTTTATTTGCTTGTAGCGCTGCCAAGCTTATATAGGCTAGCTGGGTGATGCACAGAGACGAGGCCTTTAGACCGCCCCTGAGTAATTGGACTTTAATAGTTACAATTCAAGATAGAGTACACAGTACTGTAATACAATTGAGAGACACTGAGTTTTGTTCAAAGGCCACTCACCCCAGGTAGAAAGTACTATTGGTAGATGCCTGTGAGTTTAAAGCACAATCATTGACACTGGTGGGGTCAAATACAATTCTGTTAAGGTGTTTTTAATGAGATTTTATGTTTGCTTTAAACACCGTTGATTTGATCCATCAACAGTTTGTTCTGCAGCCTCTGACGCCACATTGTGTTGTGTTCCCATTTACACAAAAAACTGTGAATTACCATGATGTGACAGTGATGGCAGAAGAAATCAAATAATTAACTTCAAACCAAATCTTCCTTCCTCCATTCACCTCCCAACCTCCCCTCCCCACTTTGCTCTCTCCCTGACACGATAAAAACATGTCTGTTGTCAGAGATCAAGCATATACTCAGTCTCTTGATATGCCATCTGTATCTTCGCCCCCTCCTTGAGATTAAGTAAGGTAGGGTAACCAAGCCGCAAAAGGTTTTTAACATCTGTGCTGGGCTGCTGTAAGTGATACTGAGGAGTTATAATTGCAGGTTCCATCTGAGAGAACAGTGTTTAATGTGGAGCACCCCTCTGCTATCCATCTGAAGTAATGGGGAGCAGTGCCAGCACCCGCCTGCCACTCCTCAGGCCCCCCCACTTACTCACTCTGTCTAACATTTAACCCAACTATGGATGGGTGGAGAGGACTAGGCCCTGGTTTAGATGCAACAAAAAAATACTGATGCATTTGCTAAAATCCCCTGATGATCATGTTTCCGTATTTTATTCAGTTCCAAACTATGTGAACAAAGATATGCATGCCATACTGTAAAACTATGAGAAATGGCAAGCCTTCCTCCTTATTTTAATGTTTAATTCAATGACACTATTAATAGATTCTCAAATGACTTAATTGCGGGTACGTGAAAAGGATGCGAAAAATATTAATTGCTCTTGATGACAAATAGAAGCACTGTTTGAGTAGATTGACCTTTCAGATCACATTCAAAGATGAATCAACATGTTCACATTGTTAATTACTCATAGATTGTCTATCATTTAGGTTAATGACCATACTGTATAGTACAAGAAAATTGGTGGTGAAGTTTTCATGGATTTGTGCTATAGAGAATGCTTAAAATTAAGAATGACCAGAATGGTAAATTAAAATCCTTGTCTAACTAAATAAACATTGTTCATTTGTTAAGTTAGGCATTATAACTTAAATGGAATCAATCATGTCTGTTACATATTACAGTCTGAGTAAATAATGAAAAACTTCAAATTCCTCACCACCTTTTTTTGTCTATTCCTATGTGTATTTGTCTGTCCCCACTGTATTTCTTACAGTAAACAGGGTAAGTGGCTTCAACTGCTTTACATGTTGTCCCTCAAAGTTCATGTCCTTGGTAGAAAATCACTCGTGACAGATACACTCTGACAGTACAGAAAATCTAGCCTCAGTCATTAGAGTTAATATTATGTTTCTTTGGCAATCCCTCATCATTTTTTGGCCTCATTGACTATTTTTCTTTATAAGATATTAAGCATTCAAACCTCATTTACATCCTTATTTTTCAATTTGCTGCCGCAGTAGTTTAATTTATTCCATATAATTTCTTTTTCTGAGAGGGACATTAATCATTGCCTGTTCCTTTTAGTGCCTCTGGGATTTTTTTAAATCAATAAAATAAAGGCTCCTCCTTTGCTGAATATAATAAAACATTTTGCCGAGGGATATCAGTGTCTTAGAGGGCCTGCTAGCAGATTCGCCTTTTATTCAGTTGTTTATTTATTTATCAATTGCTAACGCACAAGAGGAGAGTTTTATTTGCACAGAGGGGTAAAACAGGGACCACCCGTTTTCTCATCTGTAGAGAGAAGCCTTCCCCCCCCGATCATCCTCCTAAGATTACTTTTTTTCCTTTCATTTTTAATGGCTGATGTGGGATAGTCAAGTGTGAAGAAAGGGGGAGGTTGTTATAGAGATTTAACTATCCTTTACAAATTGATTCACACTTCAGCAGCACACGAGGTCCAGTAGGTAAATTACCAGAAGGACACCATCTTAATTCTCTCCCTCCGTAGCATTACTGCTACGTCCAGAGCTGAACAAGGCATCAGAACAGGGGCTGATAGAACACCAGTATGCATGCCATGCCATGGATTCTAGGCTGGTGGAATCAAAGTGTTTTGTGTTCTGCACTTGTGTCTGGCAACAATGGCAGAGGACACATGCAATATCAGGACCGCACGTCAACAATATGTGAACCTCATGGTGTGTGTGAATATATTTGTAAGTGTAAGTGTGAAAGACGATAAAATACACATCTGCTCCGACTATAATACCTGTCAGTTTCTGACAGTATTAGTTCTATCTTGTGTGGGAAGTGAACGTTACTGTAACTATGTAGTAAAGATGAATATCACTTTTGAGTCTTCAGTTTCACTTCACTGGGTATTGATCTGTATGCTGACGGTTGAAGAGTACACAAGTCAATATGATAGTTTGTTGAAAAGCACAGTAAACTACCGGACCTAAATAGAGGAAGTTAAAGGCTTTTACAGAAAACTTTGTAAAAGTTTTGGACGTGAATTCAGGCTTTATATGAATATAAGGTAGCCCCCTCAAGGCAAACTGCTCATTAAGATGATTTGTTAATCTATATTAAATTATTATCAAAACGGTCGACCAAGAGAGTTCAAGTCAGCATTTTCCAAACTTCGTCCCTTAATGACATCATTCTTCTGCTGTCATTAAGGATATTAAAAATTCATTAACAAGAAAAGTACTGCTGAGTGGCAACAAATCAGTGAACATTTCTCCTTCAAGTTCTTCCAAAGATTTTAACCAACAAGTTTTGAAAGACAGAACAACTAGGAGATACAACCGAACAGGGGTTTTGTTGACAACATGTAATGGTTTGACTATTAGTAAGGCAGAGTTTAGGAACAGTTCCTATACTGTGTATAGTTCACTGGAATCAATAAAGAGAATTAAAGTTAACATTAAATAGCCATACTGTGGATGCTTTACCAGCCCATAACATAGTCCTTGCTTTATCCTAAATGTCACAATGCGATTCCACCAAATAGCCAAACGTTTCATTTAGTCAACAATAATAAACTTTTGTCTGTGGGGTCAACCACAGCAATGCAGGGATTTTCCCCCCCACAATCTCTTTTTTCATGGTATTTATAAGCTAATACCTGCCCATAATGTGTTTGTACTTTACATCTCACAGTATTTAACATTTGCACTCCATTTTGTCGGTCAGGGCCCAGTGAGTATGTACAACAATTTCATTTGCGCTATGGGGTTTTCCCAGCATTTTAATAGTTTCAATTGAATACACTTCACAGTGGATATACAGTACAGTGCATTTTATTGATGTAAGCCCATGTTTGTTACAACCTCGGCCCATTGCTCTATCATGTTTTCTATCACAGTGCCTTTAGCCTTGGAGTTTCGGGTGACCTGGCCAAGACCAATTTGTCTGTAGAAAGCCAGTAAAGTCTTCAACAGCCTGAACAGCACCTCTCCTACCCCTTTCACAATGGCCTTCTCGTCTCCTACATCAACAGTGGCAAAAAGGTATTATGCAAAGTGCATTTTGTTAGCAATATGTTAGCATAACAATCAGGAAAAAGTCCCAAAGACATGTCCTGCACACATAGAATTTGACTTGTGAAGACATGGAGTATAGTACTAACAGAACTGGGTCCCCATCCACGCTTTCCTCAGTGACTCAACACAGTGGTAACATTAGCTGTCATTAAAGTTCCACCACAATTAACCACGGTTGGTACCTGAGGAGAGACACGGTCGTCCCTTCAGTAAAAGATTCATCCCTGCCATAACCAATCTGAAATAAAGATCATAAAAGATAATCGAGTCCTCCCCCCCACCCCCACCCCCTCCCTTCCTGCCCTCCCTCCCAAATATCAGCATTGCGTTGGCCAATCTAAATGAGGTGGGGAACGATAATGACAAAGCCTCTGCCCTAGTGTTGATGACGGGGGCCTGCCTTGCTCCATGGGA
Organism: Osmerus eperlanus; assembly: GCF_963692335.1. Classification (NCBI taxonomy): domain Eukaryota; kingdom Metazoa; phylum Chordata; class Actinopteri; order Osmeriformes; family Osmeridae; genus Osmerus; species Osmerus eperlanus. The sequence continues at coordinate 6,680,469 of NC_085029.1, read as the reverse complement.
CATACGGACAGCAGAGAGGGTGTTGGCTAAGCACATTGGCAATAACACTGATGAGATCTTAGCAGGGTGATTTGATTCCAATGTGAATTAGAGTGAAAACGGCCACCCCGCTGTGCTCATACTTAGGACAATCTCCGTCACTTACACACATTTCTTGTTAATATGACTTTTCCCCAGGATCCCTGCTAATAACAAGCTTCAATGGCATGCCTTTTTATTATCATAAAAAGCACAGCCATTCTGTGTCTTGGTTAATGTTTATCTCGTGGGAATTGCACAGTGGCATACGGATATGATCTCTGGGATGTTTACACTCAGATAAGTCGTGTGAAATCGTGGGACTCTACAGCAGACATGCACTTGTATATCATCCCTGTAGGACCTGCCATTGCTATAGGCCATCACAGGCTCATTGGTGTTGATGTACTAAACAAATAATTGATCATGTTGACCCACACAAGATCTTCGTGTGCTAATACAATATGTGCTGCCTTTAGTGTAGCTCTTAAACATCTCCAAAGTAGCATCCTGCTTAATTGTAAGTCAATGGAATGAGATGGGATGTGATCGTTGTTTTCTATAGTGGACATTTTCTATATCTACTCGTATACCAAGGCTCCCTCAGAAAGTCAAAGCTTTGTCCTGTTTTTTTCTTCTTTTTCTCCTTCAGGAATGCAGTAAATATATTATTGAATCACATTAGCTGTTTTGGTGTGGTCCCATTACTCAGTGAAAATAATCTGTAATGATAGCCTATCATCAACGTGGTGGGTCGTGTTGTGTCATTGATTATGTTTCTCCCAACCGCTTTCATGTTTATGAGAAATCACCCTAAAAGCAGTCCACATTGTGCTGCCTCCCCCCCCCCCCCATCTGCCCTTTGTAATTACACATTTGGTTCCAATATGGACTAAAATTCATTATTGATTAGGTGGACTGCACAAACAGACCTGTGTGGTTATCTGTTTACTTGTTGCAAGTGTTGGATTGTCTTCAGTTGCTGTAGGGCCTATGGCGCCCTGAGTTGAAGATCCATCAACCGTGACACGTTCATTACCCGTCAACATCAGACTAGTTTTTTTCTGACTGTACTCCGTTGTAGACCATGTCCAACACAACGATGACACATCACCAAGCCATGTGTGTTTTCACTGTAAACTCATCATATCTATAGTATGGCCATCATTTCATTTCACATGACCTCATTTGTGTTTGTTTTTGACATCTAATGAGGAAAGGCATGAGGCAATAGAACCACTGTTGATGTACTGTATTGCACCTTAGTAACAAAGAAAGCACAAGGGGGTGGGATAGTAGAGGAAAAAACATAATTTTCCAATTTGCAGTAATGAGTGACATTGAACAGACTCACAGCATTGAAGCCAGAGTACACTCACATTGTTGCTTTTGAATTTACAATGAGGGAATTCCCAGGGTATTCATTATACAAGGCTGTGTTTGTTATTGTTGCATATGGGAGAGGGACACAAAATCAGCTCCCACAGGACTGCAGCTCCACCAGGACTTATACTGCCACTGTTAACCCTTGATATGTCTGGCTATAAATTCTGAGTGCCGCTCATCTGTTCTTGGCGAGACAGTCTGCTTAAATACAGGATTGGACATTTAAATGATTTGACTTGTGACAGGCCTGCTGTGACAGAATAACAGATTTGGCTGCACAAATAGGCTCAGGAGCCTGCCGGGGTCCCTGGAGTCGGGCCTCCAGCCCTCAGGCTCTGTTTTGTAAAAGGCTTGTTTCAGTATGGCAGCACTTCTGGAAACATATTGGCCTTGTTACACTGAAGGAAATGCTAATTCTGAGAGTTGTTTCCTTTGCTGTGTATGTGTGTGTTTGTGTGTTTGTGTGTGTGTGTGTGTGTGTGTGTGTGTGTGTGTGTGTGTGTGTGTGTGTGTGTGTGTGTGTGTGTGTGTGTGTGTGTGTGTGTGTGAGAGAGAGAGAGAGAGAGAGAGAGAGAGAGAGAGAGAGAGAGAGAGAGAGAGAGTGTGTGTGTTTGAAAAGAGTAGTAATTGCAATTGCAAAGTAATTGCAATTTATTCAACAACATTGGTATATTATAATATTATTTTCTTTGATCTCCAGTTCAATGACTATAAGTAAAGAAGTATGTTTGTTTTCACACATTTTCAGTAACAAAAACAATTCTAACCCAATTGTTATAATTTTTCTCATACGGAATATACAGAATTTTGGTGGACATTTTATGACTTAATCAAGCAAACATAATACAGTTCATGGTGGTATTGGAAGGATGTTACCTATAGGTTCTCTTGTCTATGGGGTGTAAACTGTTCAGTCAGAAGTGATCTTGTCAGCTACGTGGTAGTTGTTGGGGTCATCATAAGTTTTTAATGCTATGATAAGCAATTGGCCAGCATCTGTTTGAAAAACAAGCCTGAGCTCTTTTTGAACTTACCTTTCTTTGTGGGGAATTGGACAAAAGCCATAGTTTCCTCTGGTCTGTCAAAGCTGTTCTATAACCAACCAAGCGTGGCCCTCCCTCAAAGAGTAGGAAGACATTATTCAGCTTCCTCCTTCTGATCTTAGGCCCACCACAAACCATGTAATCCATGGCTGACTGGTTTAGGGAGGGAAGAAAAGAGGAACACAATGTACTCCTGTCACCAACTGCAGATAGGGGCCTAGGAGAAACCCACCAGAGGGGTTGCACAGTTAGGACCTGCAACCTTTACTCATCTACCACATGATGTCAGACGGGAAACCATGTTGTCTGCCCTGGGAAACAATACAATCAAAGTTGAAGTGACCCAACCAGATCTAAATAGAAAAGACACAAGCTTGATCATCCGTGCATTTAAGTGTGGACATTTCCCTAACAAGTCCATCTCCAATGTAAAAAAAAAAAAAGTGAACTGGAAGCATTAAAATACTCTAAAGACATTATACTTAGAAAGGTAGATTTATTTTTGTGAGGGCCATTAAAGCTAAAAGGCCTTTGTTCAAATTCAGCCCCTTTGAAGCCACTACTGTATGGCATTGGTTTATGTGCCCACAGCTTTAGTGGAGCTCATCTTCCACGACTGACTGAAATGTAGAGGTTTAACACTCACCCAGAACATTTACTGGCTGGATGGTCTCCGTTTGCCAAACTGCATAAGAGGAATTTAAATTAAAGAGGAGGCAATAGGCTCAACGTTGGTATCCTCATGGGGACAGGCAGAGAGAAAAGAAGGACATGGATTTCCATTCTTGTACTTCTTTAGTCTGTGTGAAATGATTCACCCAGCATTCAGTGAGTTTATGTTTTGAGATCTGGAGAAAAAGTAATTCTCTTGGTCGATTTGGACTAACTAAATATTAGTATTTGGACTTGGCTGACTTGTACTGTTCAGTACTGTATGTGATTGAAAAGGGAAATAGAAGAATAATTCTAGTTATCTTTGCTTTTGACCAAATATTACAGAATATAACAATTGTGCCTGATGTTAAATCTCTAATTGCGCCACCTATCAATATTGATTTTATAAAACCATTGCCAATGTTCAGTGTGCGCTCTGTTGAATGCTAAGCAGATAAGCAGCCCCATGGCAGAGACATTGGCCCCATGTTACCACTTAGCCCTATTTGGCTGGCCTCACTCTGACTTATAATTAAGACCCCCTACTGTGAATTTAAATGGACCCTCAATCAATAGTGATAGAGGGGGGGAAAAGAGGAAGCCGAGACGTCCACAAGTATATCTCTGGGGCTAACATGATAATGTTATGAAATGAGCAGCTTGCAAGCGGTCCATACTTTGGATGATTCTACTTCTAGAATTGTAATTGTCCCCAAGAGGGATAGAGTCTCCTGTTATGAGAAAACAATTTGTCCCTTTAGGCCAGTTCTTTGGCCTCAGGGCAGGTTGGCCTCATATTTCAATACCTTTCTTTATCCTGCAGCAGAACCCTGGTGCACATCTTTGATGTCTAAATGCAACTTTTAGGTTGAATATGTTGCATCGTTTTTTATATATAACTGTACAGGTAGATGTGTGTTGAAGCAATGTGCACCATCTGACCATCTGTTTTTGAAGACATACCCACCAACAGCTGTGGCAAAAAAATAAAATAAAATAATAATAATTTTGGCAATTACAAGTTCCCACCAACTCCACGTTAGCATGAAAAATGTGCAGATCTACACAGTGGCCTTTGTTGGCCTATATCTGTCTTTGTCCAAATGAAACCTTTTATGAGTGTAGTTAACTTCAGCCCTCTGCTGAACATATATCATTCTAAACATTTACCTCTGACTGAGGCCAATTCCCATGGTTTGTTTGGCAAAATAAATCCTCTTCATCAAATTCATTGATCCTTGCGAATCTAGAGCAATATTACTGTTTGTGTAATAAATTAACCTGTTATGCAGATTACGTTGTAGTGGGAGTGGGTAAAAAAAAAATCCCCATTAACATTTTGCCTTGTGAGTTTGTGTGGTTAATTTAAAACATTTAAGGTTGGAAATGAGCTTCTCCATCAAACGTCCCAGTTTCATTTACATTTCTTGCATACAAGTCAATTTGTGGCTGCCCCACACCATAAATCATTGCCAACGGATTGCTGTGTCGGTACCTCTAGACATTACCCTGGCGCACGGTACTTAAAAAAGGCAATTTAGAACTCCATTTGCAAAAAAAAACTGTTTGCTTTCAGCAGGCCCACACTTCCCTCAGCAAAATGAAAATTAAACAGCAATGCTTTACAGTACAGAGGTGTGTTACAATTGTTTTAGTCATATTTACTCCTTAGACACTGTATATAATCACTCTAATATAAGTTATTTTGGATTTAGATTGTCCTTGATGGCCTATAATATTGCATAAAGTGTCGAGCCTTGCACACCATGTTGATATGATTAAGACTTGGGATCGCAATTATAAAATTGTTGATTGTCATGTTTCACTTATATCTGTGTCATAAAATTACTATTGTATCATTGAATGTACTATGTAGTGTATTATTATTGCAATTGTATTTGCAGTTGTGGAACAATGGTATTACTTGTTGTAGTGTGTCGTTGATTTATGCATTTTTTTGTATTTATTTATTGTTGACTTTACTTTTTCTATTTGTATATTTTTTTCATACTTCCAGTTATAATGGTTGTGCCTGGGACCGTACTGTAGCACCCTTGGAGCACCCTGCGTGTAGAATAACACCACCTTGGCGTGAAAAAGGTGGAAATAAACCCCCAGTCCTGTTTACTGGACTTCCATTCACCATCAATAATGGGCTGATAACAGAGATGCTATCTGCCCAACCAGAAAGCAGTGGTCAGTAAAATAGCTACAATATTGTGTCACGTATCAGGAAATAATTGATGACCCCCTTCACGCGGATCTCAAACGGGGCATTGGGAAATCATTTTCAATCTATGGCTTAGCGGATGAAACAAATGCTTCTGGCTTGCTTTGTCAATTCTCACTCCTTAGGGTCAAACAAACAGCTTTTCCAGGGCCGACTCTCAGGGTGGTGTACATGCAGCCATGCTGAAAATGTCCCTTGTCCTCCGCAAAACGATGCAATGTAGCGTTTCATAAACCAGGAGTTTATTTGTCATTGACAAAGTTGTAATAAGGGAAGTCTTCATATGCATTGGTCAGGTGATCCTATCGTTGCCTGTACCTCTGGTACCTAAGCCATGTTTCCACATTCGTTTTGAAGATCATAAAAATATATTTTTATTAGGGTAAAAATTAGAAAGTAAGTAATCCATAAGAAGAAAATAAGAGAATAGGGGATACTATGTGGCCACACACAGACACACACAATAGACAGTCTTTTGCCATGTGGCAGATGAATAAGAATGCGTGTGAAATGTGATGACTCTCTGGTGACCTGAAGGCCAATTAGCTTTCCATGGCCTGTTATTTGTTTTTAGTGTGCGGTAGTTGTCCACTAAGCAACTCTTTGACTGATCAGTTTAGCATGGCTTCAGGACTACGCAGACACACAATGGGAGCTATGGAGAAAGTATTCAGACTGACTGACAAAGGATTGATACTATAAGGAAACAAAAACAAGTTTACAGTTATTTGTAGACAGGTTGTTAAACCAAAACCAAAAATGAAAAATAAAAATAAAAGCAAACCAGTACTCTACTATATTACTGTACATGGCTGCTTGTGCAGCTGTATGTTACGTTGTCTGATGGTGTAAGCAGGGTCAGATGTAGATACTGTACAGTACATATAATTGATAAACATGATGCTAATATATTAATGCAGTTTTGGTCTAAATAAGATGGGTCTTACTAGCATTTTTACCAGCCATGGCTAATTCAACAAATTTTGTTCATATCATTTAGACATTTAAAAAAAATTCTGGTTCCGCAGACAAATGCAATCATTGCAGTCTTTTGGAAATTGTCATTAATCAAAGACATGAAAACAAGTTGAGATATCATTTACCAACGGGATTACCTTCAAATCCTTTTTAAACAGGATTATCTGGATACATTGTCATAAACTCTGACATGCCTAACAATAGCCTGTTTAAACCTGTTAACACAAAGCCCTCCTTATTAATTCCTGTTGTCAGACATCATCTCTACTTGCCAGTCAGTAAAACACCTTTCAAAAACTTTTCAAACACCTCCTTGTGAAAAGCAAAATTCCTCCTCCAGTGCGCCTGGGAAAGCTTTCAATTTCCTCAGCTGCCTGGAGCATGCATGTCAGTGGCCGTTGTGGGGGGGGGGGGGGGGTCGATCTGCCACGCGCATGGGAGACCCACATCTTACACACTTCTGTGTCCACAGGCCTCTTGCTCGCCTCTGCGAAACCAACAGTTTATTCTCTACCAGCAGGGCCCGAAGCATGCTCCGGGGGGTGCATTGTACGGCATTACCAAGACAATGGGGCCATATGGGGAACAGAAGGATCTCCTGCACGCCTATTCAACGCGGAGCAAACGCCAATCCACATATGCATGACAGCGGTCACTTAAGGTTATAGTTTTAGCATAACAACAGATGAAAAAAAAAAGTCATTTAATTCCCATTTTGGGCTATTATTTGCAGTGTGGGGTGGGGTGGGGTTGGTGAGCAGATTTATGGGACTTATAACAATACAAGTCATAGTCGACAGACTGGTCGGAGTTTGGAAAGAGATAATGGTGCTGTATCATGTTCATCAAATCTACATCTTGTCAAAGGGAAGTGCCATATTGATTTGTGTTTGTTGACATGGGGGCAGAGGATGCCTGAGTACATTAGAGTCAATAGATAGCTACCTTACTTTGTATAAAGAGACAAATACAAAACAGTCCAAAATAATACGAAAATCCAAGTGTGACGTGATTTATCTGAAAATGTATTGATGTTGTTGATGCTGTTAGTTCTTTTTTCCTTTTTTTTCAATGTGGTACAAATTTCGATTTGACGCCTGTGATGTCACACACCAGCCTGATCCAATATCCAATCATAAATGTCTGAACATCTTGGTGTTGATTGGAGCATCACATATCCTAAAATGGTACATTGCATATTCAATCCGTTCTTAGAGTATGGCATCTTCACACACAATCAGCAAAGCAGGGAGAATCATATGGTGAAGTGTTGCTTGATCTCCGTCAAGTACATCATTGCCAAGAGACACCCCAAATTGGATGCATTTAACATCCTCTTCAGGCTCAACGGGAGATTTATTTTAGGACATGATGTTGTGTCAGTAATTAATTTGCCATTACCATTTTTGTTGAAGAGCTGGTGCATATTTGTGCATTTAAATGTAAACATACAAATAAAAGTGTGTACAGTAGCCTTTCTTTTTGCCCATATAAAATAGTTTTGGAAAAACAGAAAGTCAAAATCTATGCTCTTGAAAGTATTATTGGTTTCAATGGTGTCAATAATTATTGGTCCATCTCCATGTAATGAATTGACTATCCTCATAATCTACCTCATAATGGCTTAAGGACACCAATGGGTCCTTTAAAGGAGATGAGAGCCTATTGATCCACAAGATAAATGCTCTTTAGAATGTTAATAGTCTAATTTGCTTTAATGATTTCTCTCAGCATTTTCCCAGCCAAGGACAGGATAATATACTCTTAACAGGGGACTCAAAGCAAAGCATAGCAACTAAAAGCTTCCTGTATAAAAATGTAGGGCATTTGAATTGACAGCCTGAAATTGATGTTCAGCCTCACCCTTCGTTTGTCTTTGTTTGCTTCCTTCCAAGGTAATTATCATGGATTAATGCTATTCCAGAGTATTACGAGAAATAACATTAGCAGTATCCATTAGAATTGACTACCCAAGCCTGATAAGTAGTAAAGTAACATTTCAAGGCCTCTGAGTTTCAAGAAAGATGATGAAAATCTGAGTGTCTGAAGGGCAGACTATATACATGGAGATCTGTTCATTCTCCATACAGTAAATGACTGCCAAGCTAGTAACACTGTTTGTGTTGTGACAAAAGCATCTTCCTTAGTCTGTAGCAAGGTCTACCAAAGTCTTTGGAATTTTCCTCTAAGGATTTCAACTTGACTATGTTGAATTTCCAGAGGCACTCACTATGTGACAACCAGGGGCAAATTTAGCTATTAAAGGTGCCTATCTTGTGAGGTATTACTTTAGCAGTTTCAAGCATTTATGACACAGCCTTCTCTGAAATGGAACACATCTCTTTAGCATGCTTGCCATCGACTGACTCACATCTGCCATTGACAAACAGCTAAGGAGTAACCTCAGTCTATGTTCTCGTTCCTGGCAATTTTTACATTTTATCATTGAAGTCAATGAGCCAATCTGCAATTTACACCGTAGAGAGCGGGATGAGTGTATTCAGAACCCGGTCACACACCCAATCTCCTACTAAAGAGCAGTGATAATGTAATAATGCCTCACTGATGTGCCAGGCAGTAATGGTGCTGAACATCTCCCATTCATCCAACAGTACCTGATCATTGCTTTAACGGAATAATACATTACTGCTTGGAAATAGCTGTAAACCTCTAACTTTATCTTGCGAAATGCGCACTGCCTTTTACCTTAGGAAATGTCCCTGTCCTCCAGTCATTACAGACAGCGCTATCAAGATGAAATGAAAAAGAGATTGAAGCCTTTTTGCCTCTGACAAATGGGCAATACCAAGATATCTATATAAAAAAACATATTTAGGATGGTGGCATTTCTGTTTATAGCCTGCAGGCTGCATTTGCTGTATGATAGCAGGCATTGTGAACATTCTCCAAGAGAAAGAGGAAACAGAATGAAACTGCACCGAATTTCCTTTTAAACTGTAAAATACTAATAATTAATCTCAAGTCTATCCCAATGTTTCTTAGCTGGGTCAATCAGTCCCCTTCTTGACGAATGGCACTTAACCCTCTCTGTCAATAATTACTTCAGGCAATGGGCTTAAATGAGCCAGGAAAGACCAATGTTTTGACTGTTCATCCTATCCATGTTATTTTCTAGCACGTATGGACAGCCTTGCTAGAGCATGGTTGATACTTGGTAACACAAAAAGATTACAGTTCCAGTTGGTGGTTCCAACACCAAAGGTGTGGTATACGGGGGGCAGGGAGGTGATGTGTAAAGGTATAAAGATATAGGAGACACAGAATAGAGGTGAGGGATCAGTGAGCACAGACGGAGTGCTCTGGAAGGTGACATCCACTATTAACCTTATATCAGGCCATTTTGTAAATCAATGTCACTCACATTTAATAACAAGTGTAATCACAGGAAATATGCTAATCTAATTTGATGTGTCCTGCGTTATGCAAATCCCTCACCAAATCTAATGAATCATGACACCTGACCGGGCCCTGTATACGGCGTGGGTGTTTCTCGACGAGTTAATAGCTGACTACTGTCAGTGTCACGTCTGAGAAGGGAGAAGAAAGGTAGTGGTTCAGGAGGAGAGATGCAGTGGTGAACAAACAGCACCCTATCAGTGTGTTTAAATTAGGGCGACTTCAGCCCGCATCGGGCGCAGTCAAGTGGTTCACCATAAACAAATGTAACTGAATAAAACAGCATGTCAGGGTACTATTTGACACAGGGAAATAAGATTAGACGAGATCCATTTAGCCAGCCTCGCCTTGCATCCACTACAGCTACACAGCACCACACATCCACACAGCCCAAGCCGAGGAGAAGTACTCAGCCATGAAAGTTGACATGAATAACCAAGCTGTCTTGTTTTACCAGGACCATGCGAGGAGTACTGTCTCATTTCAGTATAGTTACTCGCCTCTGGAATAGTACGGTATCAGTTTTGGTAGAAAAACGGCATTGAAACACAGTTTTTCTGTGTCATGTTATGTAACATATCTATTATATGTTCTTTTTCTGTAGCGCATCAGCTGCAGAACACCCACAGATTGGTGTCAGGCTTCCTCATTGGCCTTTGTGTTTGTTCCACTACCATCGGAAAGACAGTAGCAGGACACCCTGAATGATGTCGGTCTAATGAAGGTTAATTGCACTTGCTTCATTCAGCTAATGATTAGCCAGGTTCAGGATCATCCCTGTACACATGCTAGAACCTTTCTGCCTTCGTAGCTTGAAGTGACCTCTCTCCCTCCACCTTACATGCTTGTTATGAACCATAACTCTACCCTTTTTAAAATAACTAACTTACTGACCAACAATCTAAGCAGTTGAAATTCCTTTCCGGTGCCCATTAGCTCTGTAGACTTTCACTGTCAACAGCCTCTCTGTCAACTCTCCTGGAAATCATTTGACTGGAAAAGTCCAACTTTACTAAAGAGGCCTTTACTGTGCACGGCTCTAGGAGTAAAATGAGGTTCGATCTCTCCCAAAGGTAGCCCATCAAGAGGTGGAGAGGTTAGTTAGTCGTCATGGCCATCTAGACCTTGGCCTGCGAAAGAGTGCCCAAATCAATGCTAATTACACTGCCATCTGCGGGGTGACACCTGTTCGCTAAGAGGCATGTCGCCGAAACTTCAATCAGGATTGGGACTCATCAGAAAACATCTGAGAGTGAAATGATCGGTGAGAGTATTGACAGCATCCATAGTGACTGGGGCAGAACTGAGAAGCAAGCAACTGAATTGTACAATGTACAGTAGATAGGGGGTCCACTGGACAACGTGCAAAGTACTAGAGTGATCTTGCATTCATATTTTAGCACTTTACCACAACAACAGTTGTTAGTTCTTACACTTAAACAAAATACTATATTCCAGTGCTACGTTTTATGAGGCGCACCACAAATGAACATTAAATATACCTACAGCCATTCAACTGACACCCAAATCAACCTCGGCTTGGCTGCAGTCCCCATGTTGAACCAATTTATCAGGCAATCATGCAGCATGATTCCTATTTTCTGGGGGGGCATCTTAACTTCGGAGGCTGACCCGGACGGTCACATTAGGCAGAGTGCTTTGCGAGAGGAAGCCAATAAAATGGGTTTTGGTGTTTGCTCACTGAGACCAGGGGGCCTGTCAATTATTTGCCCCTTGAAAGAGATCTGCCATTAAAGGGACATGAGAAACAAATGAGGCCAATTTCTCCTCCAGTGTCCCATCTGATATGTCAATACGACCCAGCAGCCGCGAGACGCTCCTCCATGGATTTTTTTTCTCCCAGTCAGACAACCAGAGGAAAACATCCCACTCTCCTCTGATAGGTAAATCACTCAGACCAAACCGATGGGCTGGCGTTAAGTAGCACATGCAAGTCTTAACTTAGGGACGTTTTTTTTAAATATTGTTTTGGGGAGGAAACTTTTATTTGACATTGTATTCTGGTAAACATGCAGCCATTGTGCTGTACTGTGTAAATGCTATTCATTGATGTGTTGCCACTTTCTGTGTGCGAAATCAATCCATTAGGCCAATGCAAAGAAGATCATCTTGCAGTTAATACTGTCTACGTGGGTGCTCTGGAGTATTGTTGACACCATGAATTAAAATGTTAATACTGCAGCACAGGCTAGTTCCAAATGTAAAAACGGTATGACACAAAACAAGTGCAGGATTGATTTATGCAAATTACAACTGATTACAACTAGAAAATGCTTACGATACTTACATCTAGAATTATAGCCTCATCTGCCAAACTGCAACACTTGATAGATCTTCATTAGATATGCAGCTCATAAAGTCAAATGTTTTTCAATAAATATCAAGGGAACAAGGTTTTCGATATTCCACATTCAGAGACTTACAATGGCAGCATATGTTGAGGTGGATTGAGTCCTCGGGCTCCAATCTGGCTCTCTCCCTCGGACTTAAAAGATAAATTATGTGGGCTATTTTTCCATTATGTTAATCAAAACACTTGCCATGTGCATTGCTATTATTAGATTGCCAACAGAAGACATCATGTTTTCTATGTTATATCGTGAAGCCGAGCCCTAATTGATCACAAATACACTTCTGTTTCAGTATACTAGAAAATAATTCAACAGCTGGCCTGTTTTATGTCTCTTGTTAACACGTTATATATGTTCTATGGTGTGTCAATTGCTACTGTGTATTATTGCAGTAATCTGTGACAAGGATGCCAGAATGTCTTGTGGGAAACATAAATGAGAGGCACAGCGTTTAAATCCAATATGAATGTTGTTGTACACAACCACAACAATAACTAATCATCCGATTTCCTTTGCCGAGCCTTTACATTAGTCATAAAGGAGTAAGATCAGTGCTATATTGTAAAGTAAAACAAACAAGTGTCATGATTTAAGACTTAAAAAGAGTTTGAGAATGTGTGGTAGTCCATTTGAACACTGCTAATTGTTGTGACATACACAGAGAGTCTTGGGGGCCCATCTTAAAATCCAAGGCTGTACTGTTCCCCTCCAGAATGTCCTTGACTGGAGCCAGACATTGGTCTTAAGAGGGCTGTTTAACCAACAAAGTCATTGTTATGGCCTTTGTCATCTCAATTAGCAAACAGGTGCTAAAACACAGGGTTCTAAGAGGTGGCATTAGCGTTGACCTGGGACACAGACCATATATAAACCATAGCAATTATGCCTACTGCTGACTATCTGTTTGTCTTGAATTACCTCCTTTATGCAGAACATGGCCCAAAGGTTACAATAATGACCCTACTCTCACAAAGTTACGTCAATTGTCCCATTATAGAGGAACGTAGTGATATGGCCTGATAGAATCACACAGTGGTCCCTTGGTTATTGATATTTTGTCAAAAATAAGTCAAACTTTCAAATGCTAGCTTTCAAAGTCTTTCAAATATACCAGCAATGTTCATTCAATTTGAAGGCATCATTATTTCACAGTTCCAGTAGCCTTCAGTTGTACAGTCTGCTGACCGAAAAGGAGTCGGGATATCATTAACAGTGCATTTCCTCCAGCAGAAACAGTGGTTGATTAAATTAAGCCCATTTTAAGGTCAATGTATTTCTTTAATCAGTTGTCCCTTTTGATCATCACAGGGAGCAGTGCACCTCGAACTCAGTCCATTGTAATTTGGGACTCATGTCTGACTCTGAGACAGTTCTCACTAATATGTTCATGGTTTAATGTTTCGAACATTTTCGGCACAGGCAGAGCACGTAATGCAGTGCATGTTTAACAGTCATTTCCATAAGTAAGTGCAATTTCTGTACAGTTTGTTCCTGAGTAATGAAGTGAAATCTTGTTTGTATTGCCCCTATTTCACAAGGAAACCCACTCAAGCATCTATGTCAGAATTAAAGCCGATATAAATGAAAAGCCAACGTTTCTTTAACTGGGTGTCACGCTATTATGAAAGACAACCAATTGTTTGCGTGTTAAATAGTTCATTTTAGTTTTTTTTATATGTTTTTCATTTTATACTCTGTGAGAGCTTTTTTATTGTTTGGGCCTATATAAGTGACCTTAACAAGAAAAAATGCAAATGATGTGAGAGAGAAAATGACTAACATTTATTTATCCTCGCTGTTCTCTTGTCTTGTTGGTGTCATTAGAACAGTTCGCTGCGTCCCATTCTCTCCCATTATCTCAGCTATCAGCGTGGCCCAGCAAGATTCCAGCAGGGGCTATAAATACTTCCCCTGGACCCCATACTGCTGCCACATCATCTCACAGACACAGCTTAATGATGGAGCAAACACCTAATGGGTTTTAGACCCCTTTTCCCCCTCACATTTCCACAAAAGCATGAAAACAGAAGGAAAAGATATAAAAAACCTTAGCCGGCTTTTTGAAAGTTACACATATATTTGGTAAAAAAAAGAAAAAAAAAGATGCATTTCCACCTAATTTCGGGAATATATTATAAGGTGTGAACAGGAATGATAGATGTCTATCTTATAAATCTCCTGGTACTGTTTCTCCTCGATTGCATCAGGGTCACTGATGGTGGCTCTGTGGAACCATTAGAGCAAGAATGCAAAAAGGACACTTTATCTGAATTCATTATTAATGGATCTATATCTTATGTTTAGGCCAAGGACACGATTTGTATCACAATGCAAATATCTATCATTAAATGTTGACAGTTCATTTTTCTTGGGAAAGAAAGAAAAATGTTTTCTGTGAGGCATTCTGCACTGCTTTCCCTGATAAAGCGCCTCCAAAGAAGTGGAAGCAGATTTGTTGTTAGAGTTGAGTGTGTTTTTTACACTTTTATAGGGAAAATGTCCCCAGATTCATCATTTACATGTTGTGTATCTTTACAGGTAAATATAATGACAAATGCCCCAAGTATTAAAACTAACAATACAGTGAACTGCATTGTATAAGATTTTACGTAACAAATTGATAAATTCAACTATCTTTACAATGTATGCCCTGGACATAGTACGCTGGCAATATTTTGACAATGTTCTATACAACATTATCAGGAAGGTAAGGAATGATTTGCCCATTGTATTAAAATAAAAATGTAGTATTTAGCAACTGTTGTGTTGTATGGATCTGGCCTGCAGGATGGAAGTATCACAATAAAGTTCACAGAACGTAAATGCTCAGGTAGATCAAGCTATAACTACAGTGGCTTGTCTCTGGCCTAGCAGCACCTGTTTTATCTCTCCTTCAAAAGGATTGATACACATCATAATTCACGTGTAATCCCAAAGTTGTGGCCAGTTTGTCGGCGGCTGTGAGCTGAATGACTGTGCACATGGCTGGGCATGTCACTCAAAGAGCAAAGGAGCATCCTGTTGTGTCACTATCTAAATAATGGCTATAAAGCGTAGCTAACGGTGTCCTCTGAAACGTGCTCAGGTGGGAAGGACTAGACAAACAGAGACGGCCACCGCAGTGCTCCCTGACACAGAGGACAAAGTGAGGGCCTCATTTCCTCCCTCTAATCAGTGTTTACATCCAGCCAACAGAGTGGCAATGGGCTGGTGACTGCAGCATGGGCAAGACGTGTATCAATCACCAGCTCACGGAGCTCTATTCAGAGGAGATACTCTTGCCACACACACACACCCACAAACACACACTCTGACAAGAACACAAGGGCTTGTTTGTTTATCATGGCAATCCTGTCTCCTCTTCTGTCTGTCTATACTGCCCCCCCCCCCCACCCCCGACTCTCTCTCTCTCACACTCTCTTTCTCACTCTCTCTAATGAAGGCTCTGGAATTACAGCTAATTAAGGATGTAAATTGTGGTGGAGAGTGACAAAGAGCTGCCTTCTAATTCTGCATTAAATTGTCACCTACGTCAGCAGAAAATGTATCAGAGCAGGCAATGTCAACTTTTACAGGGGGATGGGTTATTAGCATTTTGCATGCATTAATCCTGTGATGTGCTGTGCTTGAACGCAGTTCTCATTGGTCGACTACCGTGACCTTTGGTCCAATAGGCTCCACATATAAGTCTCTCCTCTCCCTAGTGAGGCATTTCATTTTATATTAGCCTACATTGAGGTAAATAATACACACTAACAAATGTAGGTAAACACGTCCCTCATTGATACATACTGTAGGTGAAACATTATATTCCTGAGGTCAACTCAATGGCCCGAAGACACCATAAATTCAGGTCACGTCATAATCAAGTCGAGGACAGAGTGAGTGAAAATAAACCCAAGGTAGTGTCTGTACCGGGAAGCATTAATTATCTCCATGCTAATTTCTTGAGGTGAAAGCAGAGGACTTGAGCCCTGGCCAAGCGAAGCTGTCCAGAAGGACATCAGAGTCAGAGGGCATGCCAGCTAACATGTGGCAGGTGTCGCGTGGCAGCGGCAGAACGCTGCGTACAGCACCGATTAGAGATTTATTACATCCTTCCTGCAAAGTAACGGCCCACATCCATTAACTGTTTGCTGCATTGAAGTTATGACACAAACAAAAACATACTTAAACCAGTAAGTATATTTCAATGGCAATAGGACTATGGAAGCCCACTAGGTGCTTTTTTTGGTCAATGATTGACCCCCACTAGAAGACCTCATCATTCTCTCAGCTGTTCTTGCCTTTCATCCCGCTCAATCCATTTACATTTAAGCACAGGACTGCTTGGCCTAATTAGTAATACAGCTCCATTAGTCTACATTGTGGTCAATCCATTTATCACTTTGCATGTTAGTTAAAAGCCCATTTCTCTGATCCTGTCACCGTTCTTTTCCTATTACTTTTTTTTATGCAGTAGGGTGTGACAGGAGGAGTGGAGGATCATGGGTAACTAATTATCAAAGGACAATATCACACAGGGTTCCAATGGCTTGGAAAGTACACTTGTGTGTTTTGTGTTATCAGTTAGCTAAACAACATTACACAAGATCCTCTCAGTGTTTTAAAGTCATACTAATTAAGCGAAAATCAATATGGGAAGGCGCACGCAAAAATCGCATTGTGTTATGTTGGCTATCAAATGAAAATACTGTTTATCCATGGATGATTTGGAATGAGAGTGGAAATATAGATAGAGAGGGTTAGAGGGAGAGAGGGAAGAAGAGAGAGAGGGGGGGAGGGGGAGTGAGGGAGGGCGATAAAGAGAGAGACTACTGTAGGGAGGGAGAGCTTGGTAATGATCCCTGCATCCAGAGACTTGGCTCACCCACTGGCATACTGGCGCTCATGGTCCACTAGCTCCAAACTTGCTGAGGTCTAAAACTCACATTACTTCTGAAGAAAGGCAGGCAACCAAGACCTGAACACACTCAAACTAATTTATTTCCGAACAAAACTGGAGCCCGACTCACATTATGTTATGTTATGATGTATTCCGTACTCAAACTGCTATTGTACTATAATTGTAGTAACCTTTTATCATTCCAAAACTATATTGTTGAAGACAAAACTAGTCACATTACCTTTATGGTAGCCGTAAACATCAAAAGTGGATACTTTTCAACAATATGGCTGATGATATGATGTGCTTGGAGGAAGTCGGTGAGGGCCTGGTGTTGTTGAGGGGGCAACAGTCTTGCACAGTATGTAATGGGATTTTATCCAGATAACCATTTTATCTAGCTTGGATCATTCCAAGGTTGATTACGTACCATATGCATTCAATGTAAAAGTCAGTTAGGTCATCAGCGGCTCGTCTAGTGAGGACAAGTACAAAGAGCTCTCTTCTCAGGGTGATTCCACGGGAATGCTGAGAGGTGTCTGTGGATTGAGCTCATTTTCAGTCGGGCGCTCACCCGGCCAACCCCGGGTCCCTGACAGTGAGACGCCGCAATCTAGGCCCTCTGAGGCCCTCCAACGACACCCACTGCCCCCTGGAGTCCTGGTCCTGCTACTCCCCCTCCTCCACCATCACCCACTTTCATCAGGATTCTATTTCCTCCCCTGTAAGCTAAACGCCATCTGATAGTCTAACATCTCCTCACACTCTGATTTCCACTTCCCATGATGGATGAGCTATAAATAGGTAGGACCCTAAAAATGTGCCTCACAATAATCGCCACTCCACTTCACCACCGCTACCATCCCGCCATCACCACAACCCGCCCCCGGTTCAACCGCACCTGCCATGCCATCATCATCGTTGTCGTCATCATCTCTGTCGCCATGACCACAGCCATACCTCACCCTCCACCTTTCAGGAAGCCCGACGTTACTATCCCCACTGCTGATGCACCAAACACCCGCATTCATCTCCAGGAAAAGAAGAAAAAAAAACATCATTTATTTTGCACTTCCCAGATAATTTACTTTTTTTCCCTCTTTCCTTTCCACGGGAATTCTCCATTTCCCTATAAAATGAAAATTCATCTAGAATTACATCTTATGTCATCATTATGTTTATTAAGCGTGGATGATGTATATGAACAGTGCTGGCTTGCCGCTGAGTGCTTAATGATGCATAAGATTAAGCCGAGGTTCTCAGCTGCGCTGTGACTCCCCTCTGGTTCCCATGCTGCAGAGGCATGCTGGGAGTACAAGCTCCAAACGGCCATCAGGTGAATGGAACTAACATCTCCCTTCTTTTTGTTTCTGTGTGTGTGCGCGCGAGTGTGTGCGTGCGCGTGTGAGTGTCGTACACCTTATACAACTGTATGTCCGTCCACCTATATCGGAAATGTCTCTCTGCTCCCAGTGCTCCTCTCTTTTCTTTTATCATTCTTCCTGTCTCCTCCCCTTTTCATCCCTTCTTTTCCTGAGCACCCCCCCCACACACACACACACACACACACACTCTCCTTCTCTCTCTCTCCCTCCCCCGGTCCCTCTCACTGTGTCCTCCCTCTAGCCCCACCCTCTCTCTCTCTCTCCCCGGCTCTCCTCCGTGCCACTGCTACGCCGCCGCAGTCTATGACAAAAACATTATCCTTCTGCTGCTAAACAATCCAATAAAGCTCTCCACGGGGAGGAAGTTAACCTCTTGTCTCTTCGACTGATGCCTTCCAGACCACGTGACGGCCGCCACAGTAAATTCAAATCATTAGTCTCCTCACCCCGCCACTGGAAGAAAAAAAAACGTGTATTAGTAATGTAGACCTCGTAAGAGACCTTCCGCAGTGAGCACTGCCTTCCCAATTCCCAGTGGAGAAATCCTGCGCGAAAAACTAATTCTACTTTTAATAATCTGTCATCAAGACCAGAGGCAGTCATAAATTATAAGGGGGAGCATGTGCAAGAGCGAGCCACAAGAGGGAAATCAGAGTGGAAAATCAAAGCCCAAGTTTGACAAACTTTCCTGAAGATAAATAATAACTTACAAACAGGATTAGTTGTTAAGTCACAGCTCAGTGCACAGTCAAGCCATTCCAATCAGCCATAGCAGAATGAAGAATTTATAGGTAGAGTCCATCATTTGTCCCCCCCCTCCCCCCTCCATCTCTCTCCTCCCCCTTTTTTATAAGCATCCCACCTTTTCTCATTCCTGTCTCCTCCAGGCATATTACATTCAGGGCTTGTTGTCATATCCTTGGCCAGGTTTTTCCTCTTTAACTCCTCGTATGCCAGACAACAGCAATGAGTGTGACTTGTTTTTTGGGGGGTGAGGGCTTTTTAAGCACAGTAGAGGATATAGGGGCATTACAGGGGAGGAGTGCTTGCCTCATAAAGTAAATAAAGGGGAACAACCCCCACCCCTCCACACACACACACCCCTCTTTGGTGTTTGTCACAAATGAGGAGGGTTTACAGAGGTCTTAGCTGCCACTGCTCTGCATCACTGTGGGGCCCACCAGCCTTAATTGACCTCTAAAACAATGGAAATCACCAAGGGGGAGAGAGGAGTGTGAGGAGGGAGGTTGTTTGTGTGTGTGGGGGGTGGGGGGGTTGAAACATGACCAGGAGGCTCCCAGGCAGCATGCAGGGGGGGAAAAGGCTATCAGCTGCAGGCCTCTAGCTCTTTGTTCCTGTGTCAATATCTCTGTAAACTATCGACATGCATCATAATCGTGCCCTTCTATCAAGTGCAGTCTAAAGAACAATCTCCATTAGGTGACAGGGCCCCGGCAGCTTGATAAATGCCCCCTGACGAAAGGGAAGGAATTGCGTAAAATAAAGAGGCATGTTCCAACAAGTCTTGTCAAAATGGTATTGATTTAATCATCTACAGAAATACACATTCTTGGTTAGTGTAGCGTGCCGCGGCGGCAGCGCCAGTCAGGATACGCTTTCCAGTTGTTGACGCTGAGACGCTCTCCCTCATTGGGTTTGCAGGTGATGAGACGCACGCTCTCTCTCGCTCTCTCGCTCTCTCTCTCTCTTCTTTGGTCCGATGTTATTTCAACAACGCGTCTGCAAGTCCCCTAACAAATGTCAGGTAATGCACGTGGGCGAGTCTATATATAACAGTTGGTCTGGGCGCACCTTCCTCTCAGCCCCCTCAGCAGAGTGCAGGGGCGATAAATAACAATAGCCCTCCATCATCCAGACACACCAATGGAATTCCCGTGGCCAAAGTCTGCTCTGCCAGAAGACTGGGAGTGTTTGTTTAACGTTGGGGCATCCGGATTGAGGCTCAGCCCCAAGGGGACAAATGGATCCTTTCAATCCTCCAGCGCTCATAGTAAAACGATACATAGGAACTCTGGGGGTCTCGTTTGTTCCTCGTTCCAAGTTCCAACACCTCCTATCAAACACCTCCGTGCTCCTTATCGCTGGTCCTTCTGGTGTGGTATCTCCACCGTGCTGTACCAGACTGTACTTCACAGTCCTGTACACCCTGTCTGGTTCACTCACCAGTGTGGAGGGCCACTATGACAGCACTGTTCATGTACCTGGATAGCAATGAAAGGCCTACAAAAGGTCCCAAATAAAAATTAAAATCTACAATGTTTATATCTATCTTAGCCAAAATAACGTTGGTAGCAAAGACAGCAGCAATAGTAGCGTTGTTATATCTTTGCAATAGTAAACGTAATCATTGGGAAGGTTAAAGGGGGTAGTATTATCACTGCACAGGCCATCTAGCAGTGATGAGGTGAACACAAATAATATCTGTCCCCAACTGAGGGAGCGGGTGGTTGGGGTTGGGTTTGGGGTGGAGGGGGGAATGCTGACCAGTGGGGGTTGGGGACAATCCCACGGTGACCCGACCTTGACACGTCTGAGTGAAATGTTGGTGGAGGCTAATACCTCATCATATCGAGTTTGACTTTCAGCTCACTGTTGTGAGCGCCGTAAAACACAGGATAACAGGCCAGGCAAACTGTCGTAAATCACAGTCTGCTAAAAACGCTTTCAAACGAGGCTGGGTGTTTAAAGCGCCTAACTAGGAACTGCTGAAAAGCGTGTTTCTACAACCTAGGTTGAATACTATGAGAATGATCCGTGACAGCACAGAGACCTTCATCCCACAACGGATGCCATGTCTGATCATTGACCATTAAAGTCATGGCAAAGATGTCACACACTGTATGTACGCACTACAGAAAGCCCTCATAACATGGAATTACTTCACAAGGTCAGGTGCATTCATTTTAAACACTGAATCAAATTCAGTCAAATACTCGGTGGGGGAGGCCAGACAGATGTTGTAAGCACAGCCCTTTATATATTACCTTCCACTCCAAAGTAAGGACAAAGAAAATTAAGATGGCTGCGCTGTCACAGACAAAACAGATGAAGCAGCCCAGACCTGAGTGAACTGTTTGGCTCCGTGGAATTTGTCCCCTCGTGTACCACCGCGAGAAGCTGCACATCCCACTGCTATCATTTGTTTTGACAGGAAGTGGAGCGTTGGAAGCCTATGGGCAATTTGCGTTCAATGATTATTGCCTCGGTTCATCAGTAAATCGAGAAGAACCCCTGAAAGTATGAGTCATTGTTCAAATTGCTCTGTGGAAAATCTGTGTCATATCTACACAATTTACAGTATGTGTGGAGCAGTATTACGAAAAAACAGCGTCATCTGACATATTTGCTGGATGATTAGCCATATAAAGGTTGTAAACACAGGTTATGGCAGATAGCTCCAGTCCAATGGCATTCACACTGGAAGATGATGGTAATATTTTGTGTAAAATGGGTATTAGATGGAAGTATCAGTTAGGCTTTTCATTCCTCTAACAGTTTAAGCCATCTTAATCTCTGTGTCGATAATGAACATGTCTGCGATATCAACTAGTCAGGGTAATTAATAGGAATGTCAGTGACATTGTATTAATAGCATCATGCATGGCATCAATTTAGTGTAAATTGCCGTTTTGACAAGCCATTTTAATTAAAACTATCACACAAGCATTAAAGGACCATGGTCGTCATTTTAGGAGACTATCAAATAATGCTACCATCTGGCACTTTTAGCATGTCTTCTCCCCGGTAATTATAAGTAATTTTTAAAAAGGTTAGAGGCACTTTGGCAGTCACAATAATCACCATCACAATGTCTCCTGAACAACCTCACAGGTCATTACACGAGACCACATTGTAGCTTTGAGTAACATGAATGTGGAAATCTGACCCAAGCCATGAAACTCAAAGAAAAACACATCTTTTTTCATACTTGCCAAACCTAGGAGGTCATGTGATGCACTGGCTTCGACCAGCATGCATTGCAGTCTTCAGTGAGCTGTGATCTAGCCAGCCAATCAATCTTCCTGACCACTCTCACAGAGCCCAGAAGTGAGCTATGTGGGCTCAATCCCTATGGGCCGCACTGTGGTTGAATTGGAACAGCACTGATGTACAGTAGAGGACTTCAGAGCAGACAAAGAAAGGGAACGTTTTCCAGTTGTTTTCCAGTCATCCAGAAGCATCTTAACTGCTCCTCAGGAGAGCCAGAGATCTGTCTGCATATCAGTGTGATGCACTTTCTACTGAGGGCGCTTACAGCTCTGGTAAAGGTATCTGCAGGTTGAGAATACCTCGAAACTCACTGTTGATTCCGATTTGTCGTGTGTGTGTTCATGTTTGTGCGTACATCCGTGCGTGCCTGAGTGTGTGTGTGCATGCACGTGTCTGTGTGTGTACGTGTGTGCACACACAGACTGTGCAAGACTGTTGCCCCCTCAACAACACCAGGCCCTCACCGACTTCCTCCAAGCACATCATATCATCAGCCGTATTGTTGAAAAGTATCCACTTTTGATGTTTACGGCTACCATAAAGGTAATGTGACTAGTTTTGTCTTCAACAATATAGTTTTGGAATGATAAAAGGTTACTACAATTATAGTACAATAGCAGTAAGTAGGTAAGAGAGTGAACAAGCTGACCCCTTTGCTGACTTGTGTTGGCAGTCACTCTCCCTGGTTACTAGCGTCATGCTTTGTTTCGTCTGACGTGTAATTATTTTTTCCATTAAACACACAACATGTATTTCACTTAGTTTCTCCCAATGAAATTTCAATCAGAGGCTATTACTGCTCTTCAGACAGGGAAAGTTTAGAAAAATAACAAGATGCAGCGGAAAAGAAAATATTACTCTGTCAATGGGGATGGCAAAACACACACAAAAAAATCATTTGCAAGTAGCAGGTGATGCATATGTTAAAGTGTCAAGAACCAGAGAGGAAATTAATAGCTTTCTGCCATAAACATTCTCTGACGGATATGATTACATTTGCATACTTCATTTTACTCTTGATCTCTTGTCGCCGTGGTTCCTGAATCAAAGCTGCTGTAAGTAAGCATAAAAAATGAGGTCTGCGATTTATGTACGCCAACTCATAAAAAAGAAAGGCGGTTTTCATTACTGCTCAAACATGGAACAAGTATTTTAGCTTTCATTAGGTATCACCCTGGTGGTTGTCAATTGTCAAAGACCGAAAGACAAAATGCAGAACACATTCTAACACAATACTCACAGCTAAAGCACATGCAATGGCAATGTAATTGTGTTCCTTTCAATACATTTAATTACCTAAACTAAGGCTATAGCACAAAAACAAGTTCATATTTGCATTTGAGTAATGTGTAAATCGATCATTTCGGTAGGTGGTTTTGTGGTGGGTGGGGGTCTCCAATGCATGTTTGAGTGCCTGAACCCAAGTCACCGCCATAACAAGTTGATTGACAGTCTGGTATCACCTATGTCTCGTTTCCTTTCCCTTGAAGCAAAGATCACATACTTCAGTATCTACCCAGGGTGCAGTTGAGGCACTTGGGCAGCAACGTAAATGCTTTTATCTTGCCCGGAGAGATGCTCTGTTATTGAGTTACGTGTTTCATGGAGTATGGGGGTTTGAATAATGTGTGGCATCGGCGCAGGGAGCGAGCTCCGAGGGCAGAGGAACCCACAGGCGACACAGCACTACTTTGAGAGATGCTGTATGAGAGGCCTCTTTAAAGGACTATCTGTCTTTATGAACTGGAATCTTTATGAGCTCAAACGATAAAGGTGCACCACATGAGATCACAGGCGATGGGTTCTGTTGAGCGCTGAGAGGTATTGCTACTATAACGATTAGGTTATTTTGTGGCTACGTGCATCTTGATATCATCTCTGTCAACATCAACAGTTAATGAATTGCCTCTCTTTAGTTGATCCTTGTAATGGTTGGATCAAAGTTGTGGGTATATTGAGTAACAGCACTTTCTCTCATGGATATCACAAAGGAATGATCATTAACCATTCAAGGAAACTTTATTTCAACATTGTTAACATTGCGTGTCTGAGGCACCGACTGGAATCGATACATAGATACACAGTGAAGGTATGGTGATTCTCTGGGCGACCATATTTGCACTTTTCCCCTGTCGTTTTCCAGTTCAGGATTCCAATTAACCTGTGCAGAGCATGACGCCAATCACAGAGCCGTGTATCGACAACAGGCATGAAAAGAATAATGCTGTTAGGATGATGTAGCTTACGGTGGAGGGGCTCCTCCCTCGCCGGTGACAGAGAAGTTTGCTCCAGTCATTTATCAAGTCCTCTCTGGCCACCGAGGGGGCTGGCGAGTCCCTGGGCCGCCTGCTGCTCAGGGGGGTGGGGGTGGTGGGGGGAAGAGAGGGGGGAGAGTGGGAGGGGGGGGCGCGGCGTGCAATATGTGCATTTTAGCCCTCTGGTGGGCTGGCGAAAACTGCTGATGTGCTCACCGCCGCTAAGTTTGATGGATTCGTTGTTGTCATTTGCTTTGGTACCCCCCCCCCTCCCTTCCCTCCTGACGCCCCCCCCTCCCCACCCCTAGCCCCCCCCCCCCCCCCTTCACAACAAAACAAAAGGAATCATTAACTCTTTTGTGCTGCATGGGACTTTTATGGGTTGGGTATAATGCAAAACGAGATGGGGTACAGATGGGGTCATCTGGAGCGTTCTGTTGCCGGTGCCTTCCAGAATGGGGTGTTGAGCATGCATGGCTGAGCCTGCATAGAGGGCTGATTACAGGATGATTTAGTGACCACTGATATCCCCCCCCTACCCGGTCCTTCTTCAAGCTCCCATCAGTGGCCTAATTTCAGCCTATAAGAGATGAGACTGGCACAATGTGCACCACTTTATATTTATAGCCAGGCACTGCTCAGCACCTAGTGTACTGTGCAGGACCAGGCTCAGGACCAGGCCCATTACTGTTGAGCCCCATTTGAGGCGTGCGGTGCCTGAGAGCGCTCACCCAGGCCGTCCTGGCAGAAGATCGGCCGTGTAGTTAGGACCGGTGCCATGAGTTGTTTGCAATTGGATGCAGAGTACGTCTGTGTACTCAAACTCAGGTTGCCCTTTCGAAAGAGGGAACAATTCATTCAGTTGGTACCAATGGACCCACATAAAAGCCATTCAAATTTGTCTGGGGACAGAAAGAATAAGGCAATAATAGTTCTTACTATTACGAAATAGGCTGGAAAATAATGGTTGCACAGGTAGAGTGGGTTTTGTGATGGTGTTGAACTTCAAGGTGAAGACCCCCCTTTCTCAGGAGGAGAATGAGAGAACGACGCGCGAGATAAAGATAAATCCTCTTATTTCTCTCTGTCAAGTCATCACCGTCCGAGACCAAATACAAATTGAGATTGTAGCAAAAGGCTACGGCAGTCAGCTGTTGACTGTGAGGGTTACAGGGGTGATTGAGTGTGTGTTGGAGAGCCCAAGGCTGAGAGCTTGCAGTACTGTTACACAGACAAGGTCGTCTCAGTGAGAGAATAGCCTCTGCACATAATCCCAGCTTTCCAGGCTACTTTGAACACCGGCTTCTTTGAAATTGATGAAGTCTAAGTAGCAATACTTGGGGAATACTGGCATCAAGACAGATGGAAGTGTATACTTTGGTTCTAGACATGATCTAAAGCAGAAGACTGTGTCAAGTGATGTGACTTGAAATTTGTCACTGTCACAAAGGGCCACACGTTATCAAGGCATGATTTCACCATTCACTTGAAACAGACGTTATAGGAAAAACAAGTTTCATTCATTGACCCTTATTACCTTGTATTGCGTGGTATTTAGAAGTCTCTAGCCACAATACCAATACAATGTAAAACAATATCAACAAACATCAAAGAAAGAATTGGTTCACAATGCTACAATACATTCATAATATTGACCAGGGGGCACCTCCAGACCTTGATATGCCCCCCACATTTTCATCAATAATGCAAAAGAGGAAAGTTATTTTCCGTGTAAAACTAATCTTTCCTTTTTATTGCATTTTAATGAAACAGAGTTTGTTCTGAGCCTCTAATTCATTCCATTTGTTATGTTTGGACAACTCATTAACATTGTCATCTATTATCATTAGACGGAAATTTTAAGCTTTTACTCCCAGGAGATGCGATGCGTTCCTTTCTCTTCAGTTTGCATTAAAACAAATGTGGACCTGCTGATGCATTGGATTAATGTGCTCTCTCAATGTCTGCTACAAACCTGGTCTAGCTTGAAAACTACAGCAACTTTCTCTTTCTCATTCAGTTCCCCCCCCCCCCCCCCATCTTTAGTCTCCCACCTTTGTGTGGCGATATTCTTGTGCTCTTTGAAACAAGTAAAATGTGCTTTATTCATATGTCCTATTTAATCTTATGATATAAATAATAGGTGAAAGGTATACTATATTGAGCAAAGAATCAAATAGACCAACAGGTCTAAATGATCCTTCAAAGGTGACAACAACAGTAAAAGTAGAAAAGGTTATTGAGTCTGAATATCGCTACAGTTGTTAATTGGGTGTGCATGCCTTTGGCAAGGCACAACCTATATCCTCTCTCTTTTATATTTATTTATTATTCTGTAATATTTCCCATCCTAACTAGACTCTCAATTTTTGCACGACATGGACAGCCTGTGTGTGTGAAAATGTGCGTCTTGTTCCCGAAAGTGTATCGACTTGAAGGTTCCATTTAACGGTTTAGGCAGGATTTAATTTTTGGCGGGGGGGGGGGGGGGAATTGTGGTTGGCCCCACCAAATACGAAATCTCACTCCAAGGTTTTTGGAAAAGTTGGCAGCCCCGCAAAGTCATAAACCTGCGTGCGATTACCTACAGTAGAACATCAGTTCAGTACTTATAGTTAGCTTCAAGGGCAATAGCTAGTCTTACTAAAACTGCAAATAGACAGCTGCAGAAACACCACAGGTAAAGGACAGGGTGTTAACATTATGTAGCTAGCTATGTTTCCAGGTTGTGATATCAACACCCTGTATTTCAACACCCCTTCGTACTGGTTAGCTCTAGCAATCCCACACAGCAGTAGGCCTAGTTAGCTCATCTGTACAAGTTACTTAGCTACCAGTCCCAGGGTCAGGTCTGAAACTTGAAAAACGGATCACAACCGGCTTCTCTCCAGTCCAGGTGAGCAAAATGGCACATTATCGCTGCATTATGGATGTGCTCCTCTGTAGCTGAAAATCCAGTTCTCCAATGCACAGAATGTGCCAGCTGTTAGCCAGCTACAGTACTAGCTACCATACCAATTAGCTAATACTTCGCTAATACTTCGTCAGCTTTGTTTTCCCTGTATTTGCGCTGTTCAGACAGTATTGTGGTGAGACTGATAGATTAAACCATGTGAGAGATATCAAATGATGATCATAAATCCTGTAGAGCAATCAATGCCATTGAATATCCGAAAGGATGGAATGGACGACGTGGATAGCCGGTCACATGACCCCGAGTCTTGAGACATGGACGTTGTTACCAGGTGCATTCGACTTCATGCAGCGCCGGCGGTGCCGACAGCCGGCTGCAGCCGGATGCCTTGAATCTGAGAATGCCATTGGCTGCTTCAAGTCAGCCGGGCTGCAGGTGACGCCGGTGCTGCATGAAGTCGAACGCACCTATTGACACACAATGATCACTTCCAGTAAACTTGTTATATTTTCCAAAAATAAATTTAAATTTTTGGGGACATGTTTTCAGCTTGCAGATGGTACTGTTTGAACCGCAATTCCAGCTGAGATAATGCCAGTGACAATGGTGTTAGAATCAGCTTGTTTCAAAGTTTTTATTTTTATTAATGAATAAATGAAATATGAGTAAATGCGTACAAATATCACTAGAAGGTAAAAACTTAAGGGGAAGTTTAAGTCATATAGGTTAGGACTATTTTCTCAGGATTGCCCAATTTTTGTTGCAGTTGTTTCAACTATAGCCTCACCATTCCCTCTTGCACTAAGGGAAATGAGAAGAGAACCATTTCATTCTACACTTCACTCTTAGTATTTTGAAGTGTAAATGAGCTGCAACAAATGTAAGATTTTTAATCTATGCAATTTTCATAACTAATAAGTATGCATAAGAAATATCCGTTGTTATTTTTAAGTAGGTCATGAACATTCTCCAAATGTTTGGATGTTTGATATTAGTTAAAACAATAGGTTTGGAAGTGGTATAGTAAAAAACAGAAATACAAATAAAAACTGCCCCAGCTGCAACCAACACAAGCACACCTCACAATGTTCCCATTGTACCCTCTCTAGTGTAATATTACATCACTCTTCATTCATTGGTTGTTGATGTGCAAAATAAAGAACTGCACTCACTGACAAACTTTGTTTAGGTTAAACTTGAATTCACTAATTGCCGGTCTTGGAATGAAATTGATTCAATCAAGCACATCAGGCTTCAATTAAACACATCATACAGTACTGTTTTTGTCTGAATACATTTAATATTTGCAACATTAATGATTCATTCATACTTTGAGATCAATCTGAACATGCTTTAGTCTTGCTGAGTCTGCCGTAATAGATAAAGTAATTTGTTAATTAGAAAGTTAGCTTTTTTTTCTTGAATAAATGATGTTGATTAATTAGCAAGTCAGAATAAGTGAAGATGATCTATGTCGAATGCATCACTGTCATAAGAACCTGCTGAAACGTTTCATTTACTGTGACTGCAACTTAATTATAAACACAGAAACTTTCCATGTATGATGGGAAATTAAGTTGGGTGGGCAAAGGTCCCCAGGAAATATTGACTCCAGAAATACTCATCTAAAGGTGCGGGATAAATGCATAATTTACACTACTATAATATCGTACAGAGCCTTGCACTGCTGCCTCACAGCAAGAGGGGTTTGATTCCCTCATGGGGCACTGTTGGACATGTTCCCCCCAGGCCTGTTGGTGTTCAGGTGGGATATCTCCCAGGCTGGTCTGTGTGGAGTTTGCATGTTCTACATGTGTTTCCTCTGTAGCAAAGCCCAATATAAAAACATGCAGAACAGATCACTCTACATTTAGTCATTTAGCAGACGCTCTTATCCAGAGCGACTTACAGTAAGTACAGGGACATTCCCCCCGAAGCAAGTAGGGTGAAGTGCCTTGCCCAAGGACACAACGTCATTTGGCACAGCTGGGAATCGAACTGGCAACCTTCAGATTACTAGCCCGACTCCCTCACCGCTCAGCCATCTGACTCTCCTGCCATGTTCCTGACCAACATATACTGTAGTATCACACAGCCGTGTATCCACTGCTCCTTGATGCTCTGGGAGGAAGGACAGCAGGATGGGATAAATGCAAAGACAAATTTCTCTGGTTGTTGCTCCAGTGTGTGTCTTTCAGTGCTGTTCTTTGCACACTGTGCGTGGTTGTGAGATAGATCAAAAATTATTAGGATAAAGGCCTTACAATAGCTTAATTGACAACAAGTGGATGGATAACAGTTACTATCTACTGCACATTTACATGCATTAATTTAGTAGTCACTTTTATCCAAAGCGACGGCCAAAAATGCATATAGTAAGTGCAGCAGATAGAGCCTATCCAGTCAGTAAATCTAACAGTATTATAGTGGTCAACTCCAAGGAAAAGTCTTTATCGCAACATCACATCTCAAATGCATCAAAAAGGTGAAAAACGATATGTTACTATGTTTAATTCTTACCATGTTACTATAATAACTTGATGGCCACATAGAATTTAAGACAGTTATTCACCCTTTGAAGATACAAGTGAACACTGAAAACAGGTTATCCTAGAGGACAGATGTGAATGAAGACCTGCTGAGGGGAAAACACATCAGGCAATCACTATTACACTGTCTTACATCTGTCACATTAAGCTCAGCTCGCAATTACAGCTGAACACATCGCAATGCACATCGCAGATGAGCCCAATATTATAGCACATCCTTCAATTGGTTCATTATGAGCATAACCATGGTATTAGATACACTAAAAAGCCAATTTAGTCAGTCAACCTTTTAATGTTTTGGGTCTGTTAGCTTTTAGAACGAGAAGAGGTGGAGCTCAGACTTGGAGGAGGCCTCTTTTTGCCAGAGCCAGACGCGCTGTCTGTCTGCAAATGGCCTTTCATCTACATTGTCTTCATTAGTAGAACGTTGCCAAATATTCGTATCTGCTAAATAAATGAGCCAGTGTTGGAAGTTCAGTGTCTTGCTCCTAGTGTTTATGGAGGTGCGACGGCATTCTGTCTTGACTTCATTTCAGACTGGTGCAAATGCCTTCGCATGAGATTCAATGAAGGGCCATATCGCCGAGACATGAATCCAGTTTACTTGTTCCATTTCTCCTCAAAAGCTAGACAGATCCGTCTTTGCTGATGGCATAGGTGATTCTTCCACTGATTAGTGTGGGGGTGCACATCCACACCTATTTAGCTAATTATCAACACAAAAATGTCAATGTCTACCACAGTTCAATCACGGTGATGCCGTCTTCCTATTCAACTTGATTACAATGCAATTGATATTCAGGTAATTGATAATGCCTTTGTGAATAATGTTGTCAATTTGCCCCCTAAATCCTATGTTGGTGGCCATCTGGGCACACTAAATGACTCCCTTGGGAAGAGAGGTAATAGAGGGCAATTACTCAGAAGTCATTTACTTTTAGAAGTGTTTAGTGCTTATCTGTTTTACAATTAAAATGGAAACGAGCTACTTCACAGACCTACTCTAAAATAGTGTCTGGCAATGCATTTGCCACAACAGAACCAAATTACGTCTGTGTCCTTAGACTTTATAGGTACATAGGAGGAAGGTATTTGAAAAACCCTCACTCTCAACTCATACCTGAGGAGATATTTTACTTTGTAACTGAGGAGATACTATTGTGTAATTTACAGTTGGAGACTGTAGAAAAACCATACAGTTTTCCCCTTGAAAACCTCTAAAATACACTTTGCTGACACTCCAGAAATCCGTAGCACGTATTTGCACAGTATGGCCAATATGCATGATCACATATTCACCCTCTGAGCAATATAGAGGTGAAATGTTATCATTTCAAATGATCTTACTGCAGTTGGTTGAGTTATTGCTATTTATCTAACAAACACTGTAAAAGTTGTCTACGGTATTGATTGTCCCGTCAACACATTTTACTGAAGTATGAAATAACTAGAGAGGGTACAATTTCTGGGGAAATTGTAGGGTGTGCTTGCTTGCGTCGGTTGCACAGGGGTCCGTTTTTGAATGACATTTTTACAACTGATATTTCTGTATATTTTATATAATAATGCATACTTATTATTTATAAAGATTACATAGATTTAAAAGCAGTTTTTTTGCTGCTCATTTACAACTGAAAATACGAGTGAAGTGTAGAATGAAATAGATGTCTTCTCATTTCCCCTGCAAGAGGCAGCCTCAACGTTGAATCAAAACGAATACATTTGGCAGACCGGTGTAAAAATTGACCTAATCTCTATGACTTAAACGTCATTTTAAGTTTTTCCCTTCTCATGATATTTTCAGGCATTTAGCCTACTCATTGCATTCATTCATTAATAAAGAACCCCCTTTGAAGATTATTCTACGACGTTACCCGGCAGTTGAAGATGGAATCGTGATTCAAACAGTACCATCTTCTAACTGAAAATATGCCCCCCAAAACGTAAATAAGCTTGACATTCATTTAGTGGAAAATCGCTCATTCATAAAAAGCTCACTGGTAGCGATCATTGTCAGTAACAACGCAAAATGCGATATAGCCCTGTGTGGAGAAGCTGCCCCGGTAAATTGTACTACTACGGTACAGTACTAGACTACTGCTGTGTTCGTCTTGGTAGCGATTGCGTTGGTTGAATTGGATTTAACGTTCCGTTGTACGGTTTAAACTGAAATTTATTATTTTCATGAACAGATTGACAACGTTTAGGCTGTGGCAATGAAGTTCAGGTTAGTAGTTAGATAGACTTTTGATTTAAGTAAGGGGAGTGCCGAACATGTTCTGTCGCCGTTTGACTTCCTACAGCTGTGTAGATGTTTTTGTAGTGTCTCGCGTAGGCTACAGCGTTGCAGTGAGCAACACTGGTTTGAAACCACAGGTAATGGTAATTTCACCAACAAATCGTTTACTAATGTCAGAATAAATCCTATAACGAAAATGTATATGTGAGGAATGTTTATTTTAACGATTGAAAACAGATAACGCTACATCATAGACCACTGTAGTATGTGTTGCCCGGGCAACACAGGCTAATGTCATGATGCTAATACTTCAGTGAAATAGTAGACTACTGTTTCCGAAAGTAGATGTACTTCCTTAATAATATCAGCTTATACTGTACATTACACATGACAATTGTGTGTCATATCACAAAGTAAAAGGAGTAAATAGTTATCACCCTGGCCTCTTTGCTTGTGGCATTTCTGCAGCTGCCTTGCAGTAAAGCTATAGTTAGCCTAGCTATCCCCCAAGTTAACAGATGCGAAACGAATGTTCTGCCAAAGGTAGTCACGCGTGTTTTCGTGACGTTAGTAACGTCAGTGACTGTGGCTAGCAAATTAGCCACCGTTAGCTTCACTTTTCGCCACAAAAACTTAACTTCAGCCTAAACCATGCAACGGAACGTAAATTCCAATAGAAGCAACTCAATCGCTACCAAGACGAAACTTTTGACACCTAGATTGTCTATGTAGGCCAAATATTGACTGAGTTTTAGGGGGGCGAAAATAAACAATAATAAATATATATGTGAGAGAACAAAGGTTGTGCTCTCGCCGAAGGCTTGAGCACACCCAACTAGAGAGGGTACAATTTCTGGGGAAATTGTAGGGTGTGCTAGCTTGCGTCGGTTGGACAGGGGTCCGTTTTTTAATTACATTTTTACAACTGATATTTCTGTATTTTATATAAAAATGCATACTTATTATTTATAAAGATGACATTGATTTAAAAGCATTTTTTTTTGCTGCTCATTTACAACTGAAAATACGAGTGAAGTGTAGAATGAAATGGATGTCTTCTCATTTCCCCTGCAAGAGGCAGCCTCATCGTTGAAACAAAACGAATAAATTGGGCAGACCGGTGTAAAAATTGACCTAATCTCTATGACTTAAACGTTCTTTTAAGTTTTTCCCTTCTCGTGATATTTTCATGCATTTAGCCTACTCATTGCATTCATTCATTAATAAAGAACCCCCTTTGAAGATTATTCTACGACGTTACTCGGCAGTAGAAGATGGAATCGCAATTCAAACAGTACCATCTGCTAACTGAAAATATGCCCCCCCAAACGTAAATAAGCTTGACATTTATTTAGTGTAAAATCGCTCATTCATAAAAAGCTCACTGGTAGCGATCATTGTAAGGTAACAACGCAAAATGCGATATAGCCCTGTGTGGAGAAGCTGCCTCGGTAAATTCTACTACTACGGTACAGTACTAGACTACTGCTGTGTTCGTCTCGGTAGCGATTGCGTTGGTTGAATTCGATTAAACGTTCCGTTGTACGGTTTAGGCTGAAATTAATTATTTTCATGAACAGATTGACAAAGTTTAGGCTGTGGCAATGAAGTTCAGGTTAGTAGTTAGATAGACTTTTGATTTAAGTAAGGGGAGTGCCGAACATGTTCTGTCGCCGTTTGACTTCCTAAACAGCTGTGTACTGTAGATGTTTTTGTCGTGTGTCTCGCGTAGGCTACAGCGTTGCAGTGATACACTGGATTGAAACCACAGGTAATGATAATTTCACCAACAAATCGTGTACTTGTAATCTAATGTCATAATAAATCCTACAACGAAAATGTATATGTGAGGAATGTTTATTTTAACGATTGAAAACAGATACATCATAGACCACTGTAGTATGTGTTGCCCGGGCAACAGAGGCTAATGTAATGATGCTAATATTTCAGTGAAATAGTAGACTACGGTTTCCGAAAGTAGATGTGGGCTTACTTCCTTAATAATATCAGCTAATATTGTACATTACACATCACAATTGTGTGTCATATCACAATGTAAAATGAGTAAATAGTTATCACCCTGGCCTCTTTGCTTGTGGCGTTCCTGCAGCTGCCTTGCAGTAAAGCTATAGTTAACTTAGCTATCCCCCAAGTTAACAGATGCGAAACGAATGTTCTGCTACAGGTAGTCACGCGTGTTTTCGTGACGTTAGTGACGTAGTGATGTTAGTAACGTCAGTGACTGTGGCTAGCAAATTAGCCACCGTTAGCTTCACTTTTCGCCACAAAAACTTAACTTAAGCCCAAACCATGCCACGGAACGTAAATTCCAATAGAAGCAACGCAATCGCTACCAAGACGAACCTTTTGACACCGCCGTTGTGTATGTAGGCCAAATATTGACTGAGTTTTAGGGGGGCGAAAATAAATAATAATAAATAAATATATATATGTGAGAGAACAAAGGTTGTGCTCTCGCCGAAGGCTTGAGCACACCCAATAAATTGGGCAGACCGGTGTAAAAATTGACCTAATCTCTATGACTTAAACGTCATTTTAAGTTTTTCCCTTCTCATGATATTTTCAGGCATTTAACCAACTCATTGCATTCATTCATTAATAAAGAACCCCCTTTGAAGATTATTCTACGACGTTGCCCGGCAGTAGAAGATGGAATCGCGATTCAAACAGTACCATCTGCTAACGGAAAATATGCCCCCCAAAACGTAAATAAGCTTGACATTTATTTAGTGGAAAGTCGCTCATTCATAAAAAGCTCACTGGTAGCGATCATTGTCAGTAACAACGCAAAATGCGATATAGCCCTGTGTGGAGAAGCTGCCCCGATAAATTGTACTACTACGGCACAGTACTAGACTACTGCTGTGTTCGTCTTGGTAGCGATTGCGTTGGTTGAATTGGATTTAACGTTCCGTTGTACGGTTTAAGATGAAATTAATTATTTTCATGAACAGATTGACAACGTTTAGGCTGTGGCAATGAAGTTCAGGTTAGTAGTTAAATAGACTTTTGATTTAAGTAAGGGGAGTGCCGAACATGTTCTGTCGCCGTTTGACCTCCTACAGTTGTGTAAGCTATATGTTTTTGTAGTGTGTCTCGCATAAGCTACAGCGTTGCAGTGAGCTACACTGGTTTGAAACCACAGGTAATGGTAATTTCACCAACAAATCATTTACTAATGTCAGAATAAACCCTACAACGAAAATGTATATGTGAGGAATGTTTATTTTAACGATTGAAAACAGATAACGCTACATCATAGACCACTGTAGTATGTGTTGCCCGGGCAACACAGGCTAATGTCATGATGCTAATACTTCAGTGAAATAGTAGACTAATGTTTCCGAAAGTAGATGTACTTCCTTAATAATATCAGCTTATATTGTACATTACACATCACAATTGTGTGTCATATCACAAAGTAAAATTAGTAAATAGTTATCACCTGGCCTCTTTGCTTGTGGCGTTTCTGCAGCTGCCTTGCAGTAAAGCTATAGTTAGCCTAGCTATCTCCCAGAAGTTAACGAGCTGCTAAACTAATATTCTGCTAGAGGTAGTCACGCGAGTTTTCGTGACGTTAGTGACGTAAGTAGCGTCATTGACTGTGGTTAGCAAGTTAGCCACCGTTAGCTTCACTTTTCGACACAAAAACGTAATTTCTACTTAAACCGTGCAACGGAACGTAAATCCCAATACAAGCAACTCAATCGCTACCAAGACGAAACTTTTGACACCTACGTTGTCTATGTAGGCCAAATATTGACTGAGTTTTAGGGGGGCAAAAAGAAATAAAAATAATAATAATAATATATATGTGAGAGAATAAAGGTTGTGCTCTCGCCGAAGGCTTGAGCACACCCAATAATAATAATATATATGTGAGAGAACAAAGGTTGTGCTCTCGCCGAAGGCTTGAGCACACCCAATAATAATATATATGTGAGAGAACAAAGGTTGTGCTCTCGCCGAAGGCTTGAGCACACCCAATTATTAGATCCCTTCAGTGAAGTTCTCATTTGTGTGAATGTGTGTTTCAAATGTGTGAATGTGTATGCCACATGGAGGAAGTTAGCTTTTGTAATACATCGCCAAACCTAATGCTTATGACATGATTGTAGGTCTTTTAATTACATCCCCATATATACAGCCTTGGGCTTGGGTTTTAGCTTACCAAACTTACACAGTGATTTGATGTGCCGAAGCCTCTGGCTAAATACTGTCCAGTCACACAAGGACACCTACTACTTTGTTCCTTACTAGAGCAGAAATATCTTTATTACATTATCTAGTGTAGCTGGACATGGCGAGCCCATGGAGAGCAGAGGTGAGACAGGTCATGTAGAACCAGACACAGACACTAGCATGACACTGTGACATGTTCAGATGCACTCCAATGAACTGTGCCTTGCACAACAACACGAAACAAGAAAATGAGGCTCAAACACTGTTTTCCTGACCCCTTAGCCACCCAAACAGGCACTCAAGCATGTAGGTACAGCACAGCACAAACAGCCAGAGAAGAGAGATATAAAACCAAATCATTAACATTAAACATTAAATGGAAATTCTAATCAAAAGAGAGTGTATTTATTTCGGCCTGCTAGAAAACATATATCCTAAACCCTTACCCCTTACACGACATAACCTATTCGAAATGCAATGAATACTGAAATCAGAGGGTTTAACATGTGAGGAAGGTAGGACTATGATTCCAGTCCGTTTTAAGGTGCTGATGGTTACCCAAGTAGATGGCAGCACTATGGCTGTCTGTTCATCTTGTTTAGTGTGCTGGGCTGACAAGGCTCCACTGAAAGGGGAATTATATGTCCTCCACTAGGTCTTCTCTCCAAATGAGAGGCGTTGCCCCTATTAGATAAAGGTTAATAGTCATTTGGTGAAAAAACTGAATGTTGTTATGATTGATCTGGAAAAATACAACCCACCCTGGCTTGGTTTTGTCGCCCATTGTAGCTCACCTCTCCTGGTACAAAAGAGAAAAAAAGGAGAGAAAAAAAAGGAAACGTTTTAATTTTACCATGTTCAAAGATTTAATGTTCATTTGTCTGTAGCCGGCAGGCAAGAATCGATGACATTTGAAATAATTGTTGTTACAGGGGTAGTCTCTAGAGGGAGAGTGAGGCAAAACTGTAGAGAAGATTTGAGTAAATTACTGTGTCAGCTTCTATTTATTTGTGGCAGGATTGCCGGAGGCAACACTTCAAGATAGCCATTAGGAGTGCGGGCCATAAAAACAGAGAGCATGTAGCCATTGTCAAAAACTTAGCGTGTAATGCAGCAAGTTATCAGCAAAGTGCTCCCTGTGGAGAGAGGAGGCCGCACAGTGAGAGGCATACATGTGAAGAGAACTAATTATAGCTTCTCAAATCCTCCCATCTTTTACCAGAGGAAATAGGTATGAGTAGGTCATCAGAGACGAGCACTGGCAGAATAACCTACTTATCGGTCCACATTCCATTGGTGGACCATAGCAGTGTTGTTTGTTATGAGCTGCTCAAGATACAGGAATAAGGAAGGTTTATGTTTTCAGAATCAGATTTATTCGCCAACTAAGTTTGCGCAAACAGGGAATTTTCTATGGTTGGAAGGTGCATACGGTAAACATATGAGTTTTAAATATAAAATGCAGAAAATATAAAATGTAGAAAATGTACATTTCCCATACAAAGCTTCTGTGGTATGCTAACTGTTGGGTTGTTCATAGCAGTGTCTCTAATAAGCGATGCTAAAGCATAGACTGTAGACGCACAAAATATAACTACATCTCCTGGGAGATGCTGATTAAAATGCAAATTTTACAAACATGCTTGATGTACACAATTAATTCGAGCAAAATTAAATCACATGAAACTGTTAAGAAAAAGTAATGCTGGCATTAGCTTACTAATACTTTTATAGCATTTAGAAGATTCACAACTTTTTCAGTTGCTGATATTCAGTTGTTATTACAGGAGTATTAATAAGACAATGAATATGTAAGTACGTCAAATTCAAGAGAAAAGCACTTTCACTTTGAGCCACTCCAATATGCCATGATAACCAGTGAAAGTCGTGACTTTTTAATCCTCGACTTAGAGAAGGAGGGGCGAAAAGGATCAAACAATGAACAGGAAGTGCGGCTGAAAAGAGAGGCTGCATTAATTAGATGACACTGATAGGCTACAGCCGCGAGGACGACGAGGAGAGGAGAGAGGGATTGAAACTGTTTGTAGGGTCTGCCAAACAAATGGTGCAGGTCCCTGCGGGAAAGAGATTATTATGGGCTCTATGTCTGTCAAACGTGTGAACACAATACAAAAAAGGAGAGAGGGGGGCCCGAGGCGGTGTGGCTGCCTCTGAGGGCCACGAGGGCCCACGTTCTCCAGAGCAACCCTGGCCCTGCCAAAGAATGTCTGTAATCTGCAAGCTGACGGGTGATCCCGTGGCTCTCCCCAGCAATGGAGCAGGCTCCTCTATTGTTGGTAAGCCTCAAAGAAGAGAGGGAGGAAGCCGGGGGGGGGTTGGGGGGGGGGGGGGTTAAGGGTGTTTTGGGGAGGGGGGTGAGGGGGGGGATCGGTGTCCCTTTTCTCAGCCCATGCCTTATGAGAGCTCCCTGCCATTGTCTGAAAATTACAATTGCACTTTTCTGATCTTTTGTGTAGTCCTGTTGACTGTGATTATTGACTAAGCGGTTGGACATGGAAAGGATATGACCCCACCCCACACCTCCCCGGCCCCCTTTCTTCTTTTTTGGGGGGCCACCATGGACAGAGAGGAAGCAAGCCAAAGGTTTACATGTAGCATTAGACTTAAAAAAGGGTTTGAGAGGGCTTATGCGTAAAGAGCAGCAAGGGGCAGAGACTGTGCCTATGACAAAGACAGTGGGCCAACACAATGGCCAACCAAGGAATGACCAAGATAGAAAAAGTGAGAGAAAGAAAAAAGAGTAAAGAAAGCATTGACTTTTTCCCTCAGAGTGGGCAGTTTTTTTCTCCCTGTTTCTCCCCATCAAACAGATGCTAGGGCAGATGGTAGCGAATTAGCAGAAAATGGGCAAAGAAGGAATGAATCAGTATATTAGTGGTCTAGGGAGGATGGACATTATGAAATAAAGATTAAAGCGGCATTGCTGAGGTGAGCAGATTTCACTCAAGGGTTTGGAGGGTCTGGAGATGTCATCAAGGTAACATCCTGTATGCTAACTTAGGGTACAGGTTGAATGATGTGCGGTATTAAAGGTTCCGAGGAATATGCAATACAGAGGGATGCTAAGGTTCATCGCATATGCATGAACGTTGTTGAGATAAAAATATATATATAAAAAAATTGCAATCAGGTAAGTAGTGCAGTTGAACAAGTTGATGAACAGAGTGAAGTGTCTCTTTCCACTAAAATGCAGTTCTGTGTTTCCATCTTTGCATTTTTTGTAGTTCTTTTTCCTTTTATTTAGCATTGTTATAATGAGAAATCCTTGGGTATATAAATGGTGTACTGCCGTTTTAGGAACTGACAGAAATAGCAATATAGCAAACAATGACTGGGTTTAGACCATACAACATTAGGACCAGTAATTCTGACTGCCTGTTAGATTTATCTGGCACAGGCTGAGGGGAAAGCATGTACTTTGTCTTCAGACATGAAAACAGCATCTCAAGTGTTACAATTCCAGAGGGGGAAAAGTGGAATTGCTGTTTTTACATTTCTGTATCATTTCTGCCCATAAGGAATATGGATAAAAAATGAAATATTCAGCCCCATTGTCTGATTTATTTCTTTTATTATCTGCAAACATCACCCCGGCAGTTTAAAGGATAGCTTCCTTCCTTCCAGGCTCTCTCGCTGGGGGCCTGACAGCCTATCAACTTTATACTGCATAAACAGGTCAGGATTGTCTGAGCTTTCCAATATGTTATACTTTAAGGTTTTGAGCATGCAGAATTTCTAAATAGAAATTGAAAAAAGGAAAGGAAAATTCCTTGAGGGGATGCTACAGAGTCCCTTGCCTCAGATATGATACATTTCTACCATATCTGTTTTTGAAATGGGGTAACAAAATGTGATTAATTTCAAACCAACTAGAGACCACCACATCACCGTTTTGCCGACTGTAAGTAATGCTTCCATTCTGGAGAAAAGGAGTGACTGACAGCTGCTCTGTCTCTGGGTTAGGCTGCAGGTTTAATGTTTTGTTCAGCATCCCTATGTTTCATTCAGTCCTGCCTGAGACAGTCATAGCCTACATAGAAAATTGAATAGCAGCTCCAATCAGCTATTTGTAATTGACCATAAATGACTGGCAAAAAACTTCTAACAAGGCCAATTTAAAATTTAGGAAGACAGGTTTAGATCTCGATAAAAAAACACATTTACAGTATACAGTATAAGATTGAGGGACACATTTATAGAAATATTGAGCTGGTAAACTTCCTTGGACCAAACAGGGACCAGTGATGCTTTTTATGATCAATCAATGAAGAATCAAATAATTCACAGGTTATTATTTTCTAATTATGCTTTTACCATGTGGAGTAAATAGTAAGTTGTTTCTGTACAATATATTGAGGTGCAACCACAAGTCTTTAAATCCCCCTCCCTACTGTAGTCACAGTGGGATGAGTGAATCACACCACATTGCACATTATCCTGCAACAATACAAAAATATAACACTATGTCCTTGAAGGCCAAATAAAAAGGTTTTGTCGTTGGTGACCAATAACCGAGACAAATTTATGAGTGTCTGGTCAACCTCATAACAACTACAAAGTACTGGGGGTAAATTAATAGATCTGCCCTCTGACCTTGGGGGAAAAGATGGCATGGCCGATGCAGGATTTGCCCCTTTCCATTTCTTCCCAGTTTCCTTTCACTCTCTCACTCTGCATTTCCAAACACAGAGGGCTAAAGATAGTTATTCCACCTTGAACCGATCTACAGCGCCTCCCCAGAGAGTACAGGTCCCCTAGTGAAACCTCATACAGTATAGAATTTCTCAGTCACTGAACTGGCAGGAGCAGAATATTCAGCAAGCCTCACTTTAAATCAAGATAAAAGACTGAAATGGAAAATAATAGGGGGAACAAACCCCTGGACGCCTTAGTCCCCTAATGGAAACACATGGCTGAAGGCTGAGCTGTTGTCAGCAGCAGCCGCTATGACATTCCTTTTTGATAATCTGGCCTGCCATAAAATTAGAATAGCAAATACCTCCTGACAGAGATGCATGTTCCTCCTCTATTGTGCCATCATAAAAAAAAACTCCACTGGTGACTCAGAACGCTACAAACTTCAATTTAAATTTACAGCGCTGCGAAAGGAGAAGTGATATGCACTCAAAAATTTTAATAACCTATTAAGTTACGACTTCAATTTCATTTTATGAATATTTTCCTTAGGGAGTACAGCCATCACCAGAGAAAGATAGAAATTTAAAAAAGATAAATAGTGCCATTAATCTACAACATTTCTCTTCCATTATCCTTGAAAATGAGGAGTTATTTTTGCTCAGATCCTCACCTAATTAGCTCCTTACACTTGATTCACTAGCCAGAAAATGACCATGTTCAGAAAATTAAAAATTTGTCATTAAGTGGAATTTAACATAATATCATTTATCTTTATATATTTCCTGTCTGACAAGCGGCAGCCTTGGATGTTGATCAGGCTTTTGTGTCAGAGACTGTGAACAAGGACCTGGGAGTATAAAAGGAACAGGAGTCCTTACATGAAGAGTGTTACAGTACAGTGTTGTGGTTTCATTATGGATATTTGTCCTACTAATGGCCCTGTCATTGGAAATGGCGACTTGTCATTTGTGTTGATGTGCGAATGGCAACACCATGTTACTCTGTTCCCTCCATAAATTCCATTATAGAAACATATTGTTTAGATGTGATGTTCCTACGAATATATGGCTGTGTATTGGCATATTTACCCCTATCAAAAATATAGAATATAAACATCTTATGGGATATTTTATAGCTAAGTAAAAATGCGAGATACATTTAAAAGAGAAGTGGTTTGGGGCTATGAGGTCGCCTTGTCTGCGACCCCTGAGTCCATGTGCATTACATTTTGGCCTAATGGTGCTGTGGATATTTGGGCTTATTTGAGAAGACTAGGGACACAATCCTGTTAGGTACAATACATTTGCTAGACTCTCTATGGTTAAGGAGATCAAAGTGAATGTAACAAATGTGGTTTGGAACCAAACTTTCATAATAGCTCTGTCTATAAAACATATTGCCATTGATGAACATACTATTCCATTCAATACATTGTTCTGGAGATTTTATTCTGATAATGACATTTAATTGGTGGCCATTTCAATAATTCAAAAAAGTATGTTTTGACACAGTAGTTCTGAAATTGCAATTACGGGTATGAATCAACCATTTTTGCTTAGTTTGGTTGGTTGTGGTTGGTTGGTTGTGGATTTTGTATACAACTTTCATTCAAAGGTCATTTTATAAGAAATGGACGTAAAGTCTTACCAATGGCCTGGCCAAACTGATTA
Source organism: Osmerus eperlanus (assembly GCF_963692335.1). Classification (NCBI taxonomy): domain Eukaryota; kingdom Metazoa; phylum Chordata; class Actinopteri; order Osmeriformes; family Osmeridae; genus Osmerus; species Osmerus eperlanus. Next base: position 6,637,601 of record NC_085029.1, on the reverse strand, counting down.
ATGCAAACCAACTATTATGAACATATAGCCTACTTGTACATTTTGATTTCATTAAGAGTTTGTGAATAGAAAAGATTAGGTTATGGAGGTGGATGAATCTACAAATATTTTGTTTTTTTGAAGCCAGTGAATGTTTTCTTCCAGATGACAGTGCAAGGTGGTCATTTCAATGTAACTCACAACAACACAACACAAGTTTTCCGTTTTTTCTTGTCCTTAACCGTCACCTCAACCATTTGGTTAACCATGGCTTAACCTAACCTTCCAGCTAAAAACAGACAAAAAAAAATCTATGGAAACACATTCATCATTCTGGAATCACTTATTATTAGTTGAGATAGATAAGAATCCAGAATGATATGGATGAGACGTACACTTCTGTGCTGCCGTGTATATTTTTGTCATCTGTTAACTCAACACAAAAAACTGTACGAGTATGGTCATCGCCAGAGTGCTCACAGCAGGCTATCCATTAAGATTTAATTGATCATCAGAACGAATGGGAGAAAGAAATGGAGTTGATAATGATGAGAGGAACCATTTTGTCTGACTCCCATTACAGTGTAACAACATTCTTGTTTAGTTATTATTCTCCTGTGACTAAGGGAATAGGGAGTAAAAGGCCACATGCTGCACTTTACTAATGTGGTCTGTCTCCTCCAACTGTGCTACATACGTTTTAGGTCCTCACCAAACTCATCACTGTCATTAAGATCCTTTCATACTAAAAGGTGGGATGAATTAAGACTTTGACTATCATTTTCTAGACATTGTGAAAGGGTTTCGCAACACAAAAGACATCTAAAAAATGTGCTGCACACTAGACAGAAACTACTCACAAAATTATAATGCCATAACTTACAAGTATAAGACGTACCGAACCCCTTGTGGTGCATTGTGTGGGGTATCATGTTACTGGTAAATTAGGCATCCATGTAGTACAATAGAGCCTTCACATCAAGTGGTTAATACAGGCTCTCGTCACCCATGCCTGCTTCCCTAAAGCAAAAGCACATTACTGCTAGATTTAAAACTAATAAACTCATTTTATAATAATATGTGCGGCTGGGCTGGTAATAAATCATTATGGGAGTTTTTGTTCCCTTGATATAGTATTGAGGCACTGACCCCAATCAGCACTTGTGACAAATATTTGGAATTACAGTGGGGAGTTGATTAATTTCACCAGATCCTAGGATGCTTTGAGGAGATGATGCGTACACTTTAAGTGCATTAGAGAGGGACGTGTGTGTGAAAGAACTACTGGAATCACATACAGAATACCTCAGTAAAGAGCACTGCTTTAACATGGTCTTTTCTGGTTGTTCATGACAAACTACTATGGCAAACTCTACTGAATTCTTTCAAGACTTGGCCTTTTACAGCACAACTTATCTTCTTTTGGATTGGCTCGATTATGTGTTGGTGGTGGGAAAGACCTGTGGGTATCCTTTAAAAGGCAGGATATTAAACTTGACATCCTAAATATGGAGGCAAGAAGAGTGTTTGACATACATTCATAGAGATTGCCTCAGCGATGGCTGAACTTGGTATTCAATCACTTGTAATAGCAGAGGAACAAAAGCGCATCCTAAACTACACACCACACACATTTTTCACCTCCCCCTCCTCCTAAACAACACCAAACAGCTTACATGCAACTCACATCGATTCAGTTCCCAGGGGCACAAACCAATCTCTTCTGTCTCCAGACCTTCTTTCTGCCTGAACATGAAACAGCCATCAAACCCATTAATCCATCCACCGAAGATGACTATGACTGATTTGGCCGCCAAACAATCTATTTGTATCTCTCTCACTCTCTCTTCTTTTGCGGATGTACAAAATATCACAAAAAAGTGTCACTGGTAATAGTTCCACAAGAGTGAAATAATAGAGTAATAAGGCAATCAGTGTTTGACCTTGGAGGACAGCTAATTCATCTGCCCATCTATCTTAATTATTTCGTCTGAAATGGGTACAAAGGAGAAACTGAACAATTCGTTCATTGTGCTATGACAATTCAATGTTTTATCTATGGGGTCCCTTAAAAAGAGATTTTTACCTGATGCAGCAATTCCTTGCCTAGAATTTTGGAACTCTGTTACCAAATGGTAGTCTTCGACAAAACATGCAGGGCATGTTATATTACTGGAGGACCTATCAACAATGCAAAACATAAAGTAAAATATTGCTTTATTATATTGCTAAAAATTGCTTTTTGCAAATAATCCAGCTCTAAAAGACTGTCATCTCCAGTTCGTTCAGAAAGTTAACACATTTCACACCTGAAACATATTTCGACATAAATGTAAGGCATGCATGACATCATACTGCACAACGTGATGATTACATTTCACCTTTTGTGGCTGACTTTGCAAGTGACATAACTATGGTGACTTTATAACAACACACTGTAAACCAAAAACCAGAGATGTTCAATAGAACATGTCAACCAATTCCCAACCTTGCTAACTCGCTTGAATGCAAAGCAGGCCATCTGATGGTGGAGAGCAGAAGGTAGGAAGGCATGTGTCTGGGATAGAGGCTGCGTAGGAGCATTTGTCATGAGACGGTGACAAAAGGGGGTTGAAGGGGCCTTGCTCAATGCTATTCACAGACAATTTGTAAGCCAGGCTGTTGAAATCAGGCCAAAGACTTGCGAACAGCTGGAGCCTCACCGTGATTGATAAATGTGGGCCCCCAAGAACTTCATTTTGATATGAATGAAGACAAAAGCATGACAACGTTCAGTGAGTGTTTAATATTACCGTCATTAAGTGGTAACAGCGGACTAGCCCTTAGTCCTCAGCTGGGGATACACAGAGCCAAAAGGGAGGTCAAAACCTTCGCTTAATTAACATTTTTATGACAAAATACCCTTTTTGTAACTGTTTCGTAATTAATTCACATTTCAAGACGGGTGATTAAAAGAATGTTTAATCTAGATTTGAGGGATCTCTTAATGGATGGTATTTAGTTTACACAGAAGACAACGGGGACCCTTAGGAGGGTCTCAACATCAAGTACATCTATGACGTTTCATTTTGGCCCAACCAGTTCATTGACTTATCTTTGACATTTATTTGTGACATTATAATGTGTCCGTTTCTCCTTTAAAAATACTGCATGTAACGGATGGTATAAAGACAAATAGACTCAGTAATGCAAGTGAAATGCTATAAATAAACAGCATATTATCTGTCTTTTTAGACTTAGATACAATAAATACGTTTAGTTCGAACCTTTGGGCTTAAGAGGACATCTTTGCCTGTTTCATCACCGATTCTACAGAAAGATACATTTAAGTATATTAGGTTGTTAGTGATACTATCATTCTAGAACATTCTAGAACCAAACCTGAACCATTATTGGCAAGAAGAGTCTATGGACCCACAGGCTTCTGAAGATTTTGTGACCCATTTGAGTATCGGTCAGTCAGACTGCATGGTGATCAATATCGTCAGGTGGGATATTATCTGGTTTATACATTTAGTCATTTACATTTAGTCATTTAGCAGACGCTCTGGTTTATAGTGTTCGCTGACTTTCAAACCTACAAGAAACATCTTAATCAACAGCTGATTTTACACCTCCATGTTTTCCATTGCCTGTCGTATGCGCACGTATGATGTGTAAGACTCATTATTAACTCACAGAACATAGATTTAAAAACAATGAGACATGGACATAACACTTCAAATCTACTGAAATATAATTGTCCTTTTGTTTACAATTCATCATATTTCGGTGGGGATCCAAAATAAGCTATTTCTGCCAAACTCTAAATTTTTGGTCTCTGAGTTAAGCACATTCATCCCTGACCTATTTAATGGCTGGGTAGTGGCAAAGACCTACAGCGCAAAATTGAAAAGTTTTCCATCACTAAGTGAAATATATGGTGGAGACTGGAGTCCATAAAAAAGGGAAGATAGTTCTATTTAAATTTTCGATTCGATTTTAGACATTCCCTGTGACAAAGGGTGAACATTCATCCAATACAGTTCAGAATCTAAGCTGCCAGCAAACACGATAAATGAGTGAATACTAATGAACTTGAAACATCCACTTGGCCTGTTGTTTTCACACCCTCAGTAGAATGGGACGAGAAGGGGTGGTGTGTGGGGTGGGTGAGGGCTTTTATGGAGAGAAGCACCTCTCAATATTCACAATCCCAGTGTACTATATGAAGTCTCAAAGGAGATATCAATCTTACTTTGAAGCACCAGGGTTTCATTTGTTTGTGAGGGATGTGAGGTGCTGCCTAAATGACTATGCCAATTCCTCAAAACCCACTTGCAGTTGACACACCAGTGCCCCTGCATTCATTGTTATGGGCCCAAGTTTGTAGACCCATAATTGAAATCGCCCCACTTTTCAAAGTCTTGCCCACAATAAAGATCTGGACATGTGCAATCGATATCTGTTACCAGAGTCACATCACAATGCAGACATACAGTACAACCAACACAGACTAAATACATTTGGTAAGGGGTTAAAGGCTGCCTTAGATAACAACCTATTATGTTCTACATTATGATTACAGTATGTTCATTATATGAGGGTGGTACCTGGAGAAAGTACAGTCACGCAAAATACAAAAGTACAATGCTCATATATTCGCCGAATGTTGTAAAATGTTGTATTTATTTTATTTATTCATTTTTTGTATAGCGTGTCATGTTTCTTGTGATGAAGTATTCATTCATGCTATGTGTGCGCTTTGTAATATATATTGACACTTCACATTCTCCAGGAGAGTGCTCAATTTCAGAGAGGTCAGGGAAGAATTTTTACAGTTCTCCTACATTGGCCCAAATGGGTGATCTGTTTTTTTGCTTCCTTCTGGAAAAAAAGTTTTGTTTTGCACCTGTCCCCCCCCCCCCCCCACTTCTTCCCCTCTGTGAAGCGCATTGTGTTGCCTCCTGTTATGAAATGCGCAACATATCAATAAAGTTTGATGGATTGATTGAAAAGACTCAACAAACAATTTTTTGGTCTTCCTTCACTGTATACATTAAGGCAACACCCCGTCTTTCTCTAAGTAAGAGTAGTTACACTTCTGTAGCTCAACCTTTTGAAATGTTTTTACGGCAGCATCTGCGGGCTCATCCCTGGATCCCAACAAAAGTAAGTACTCTTACACTTTTACACCATTCCAGTGGAAGAGGAGTGTCAAGCCGTTCCTCTCCAGTTTTAGCTGTGCAATGGCCCATGCGGTTTCCTCAGAGTGTATTTAGAGAAGGGGCTTCCACGTCTGCTCAGTTGTGCCTGGTTTACCAACACTATTGATTGCAGGTGATGTTCTGGACAGAGTCCATCTGACCTCTGGAGGGGCTTAAATACATCATTGTCCGAGAGGGACCTCCTGAGACTTGGGTTATACTGTGTGTGCAGCCCTCCGCCTGACGCTCTGGACACACTGATAAAGTGGCAACAAAAAAAGTCAACGGGACACATGGATAAGCACTCTTTCTGAAATGTAGTGCAGAATCTAAAAATAAAAAAGCATTTGTGTATGGTGTGCATTATCAGTTGAGAGTCTACAAGTGCTCTTCCGTTCTTTCAGTATTTTACCTATCTTACAGTGCAGTAGACAGAAATCTGAATATAATAGTAACATTGTAAAATGTGCCATGTTTTACCCAGTAAGTAAATGATACCAAAGTTCCTGAGGGCCTAACCCAAGGGATTTCGACATTCACCCACACATATATCATAAGATTACCATTCTGTTCTTCCTTTTACCGCACAGTACAATGCTAATTGGAATTATTAATAAGCGGTCATGTTAACACCCTTTAATGCGTGTGGCAAGCCTTACTCCAAACACACCTCAGAGCCGTTGATGGAAACCCAATGAGACATAGGCTTTACCTGCCATGAAAGTACCTCAGCGGTTGTCAACACATTGTAGGGAGTGTGGAGGGGGAAGTACGCTTTAAATTAATTAACATCAGACCTCTTGTAGCAGTTCAGTTGTGTAAACAAACATTCTAATATGCTGTAATTAATTAGATCTGCCAAGCTTCTCCGTTCCTCTCATTGATCTTTTACTCACTTCACTTTTGGTTCACGTTAAAGAGTTTATCACTGTGCAGGACACGTCCCCATCCAGCATAACCCTGACAGAGGTGGTGGGAGGCCCAGTGCTAAGCCTCTATATTATCTTTTACAGCCCACAGTAAACTGAGTGGGATCTGTGTAACGGAAAGACGTGTGATATACAAAGATATCACACCTCCACTCAGAGCATGTTGTGGCTTAATCCGTTTTTCCATAATTCTCATAAATATTTGTGAAATAAGATATCTGTGCTAAGCCTGTTATACAATAAGAACCATGGGAGATACTGTGCATTGGGTCTAAATAAAATTACTTAAAATTCAGTCTAAATACTGGCAGAAAAATATCAAGAAGCCCTCCAGTTTCCCTTTTCTAGTAATTATTCAGGAGTATCAGTTGGTGCATATTAAATAACTTTCCCAGTGTTATTCAAGGCCTCTCCTGTGTCCATGGAAGCCCACTTACAGCTCTCGTGATTCCTGTTTGATGTCTGTAATGCTCACGCTCCCCAGCTCTACATAAGAGCTGCTCACGGGTGATGATTCTGGAATCGATTTGCCATCCTGACAAACGAAGGGCACAAAAGGCTGAGCAATCAGTCCAAGGCTGGCTGCTTTTGGCCCGGAGAGAGGGGAGATGCTGGGCGAGCGCAGGGCAGGCATGGCTGGTCCGAATCATGAAGAATAATGTTTAGCCTGGCAGATGATTAGGGATGTTAATTTTTTTTTTGGGGGGGGGCGGGGGGGGGGGGGGCGGGGGGGGGGGGGGATTGGAGCTTTGTGATGTCACTTTGGATATCTGAGCAATCTGGCAGGGTTGATCCTGGCGAAATGCTGCTCAATTTGCTGGGGCTCCTGCTCCATTTGCCTGTTAATGAGCACTGTTGTTGGAGGTACCCATGTGTACCATGTCACGAGGCTAGCAGGCAGCACCTTCACCTGACGCTCTGACCACAGAGCAATGCGCCAGCCAGCATGACAGATGTTTTCACAGGCTCAGGAAGATATCCAGGAGAGAGCCGGTACAGTCAGAGGGCCTGGGTACGGCACAGGCAACAACTGCTACAACATGTGTCTGCTTCAACACAGACCAAGCAGACTAAGGACTAAGCTCTTTTCTTTGAAAGGATATCCGAGTGACACAAGAAATATGTTCCAGTGGGTGGCTGAACATAGGGATCTCAACATGATAGATGACAATGCAGACGCAGAAATAAACTATTTATTCCACAGCATTCATGTTGTTGCAAGCAGATAAAAAAAAACGGAATGAAAAACATAGTCGTCAATTCCTTGATATCCGCATGGTATACGTACCGCCACGTAAAAGCGCGGCCTGAATGAGATTTGAAAGCTGTTAGTTGGTTGTTGCACATTGACAGCTCGCTGTGAGTCTGTGATTTACTGGTAGTGGTGCTCTCCTGAGTGATTCCAGTGTCACAGGATGGATGGGCAGGGTAAACTCATTACGTCACAGCATGACAACAGCAGTTAATTACTAATGAAAGGGTGAATTCTCAACAGTCTTCTCTTCTGACTGGATGAGGCCTAAAAAGGGACCTCCCTGGCCACTCCTGAGACAAGAGGTTGTACACATATTAGAGGAAAACTAAGACACTTAACGAGGGTTGAATAGGTATGACATGCACGCCTAATAAATGTAAAGGGATGCAGTTGATACAAAAAACAACAACATTGTAGCTACATATCTACAGAGTAGTTTCACTTCCTTCCGGTTTAGCCGTACAAGTTATTACACAAGTGAAACTTGGTCAGGGGGATTAATAAGCTTTCCAGGGGCAAGTGGATGTTAACACCTTGTTAGTGTTACATCTTGTTTTAGTAACACAACCTTCAACTGCCACTTTAGAACATATATTTACTCCCAGACTGTGCTTTCTCAGACTTTCGTAACAGCCTATACCTCGAACACCATTTCCTCACATAGCAATTCCCATGTACCGACACTGTTGGTATTACTATATGTGTTGCTATGTAGTTACATGGTATGTAGTGAAATGATAGTTAAAGAAACCTTAATGTAAAAATGATTTAAAGAAACACAGTAGTAGATCGGAGGGTTGAAAGTTGCTGTGGTTACTTCAGGGCATCACTGAATGACATGTGCCTATACTGTAGGTTTTGGACTGTACATTGCAGCAATAACAGTGCTTCATTAAACATACCCATTAAAACACAGGCAGAGTATGGAGACCAAGTTTTAATGACAAAAGCACTGATCTGAGATAAGTATAAATATGGTGTAATTCAGCAAGGTTTCATGCCTGGTTAAGCATGTACATCTTTTGGCGGCCCACTAACTGGTATTACTTCAGCGCAATATTTCAGCGCACATCAGCACCCGGGTGAAATTAACTCTGATATGTGAACAGACCCAGGTCCAGCACTCCAAACTGTCTCCTGATTATATCGAGATAGATAGAGCAAGCCGCTCACAAAGCTCCCCCCAATCTACAAGCTGTCCCGGCAAATTTAAATACGCCTTAAAAAATGAGAGGGCCTCCATTAATGTTTGTGCTGCGGGAGAACTAGGTAATAGATGCAATGCCATGAGAGCGTGTTGAAGACAGTGGATTTTTTTCTCCCTCTTCCTCTCCTACCCAGCCGTGATGTACAGATGTAAATATGCTGCTTAAAGGGTACCCCTCCCTCTTTGCCTTTCTCTCCCTCTCCCTATCCTCCATTCTCTGCCTCTCTGTCTCCCTCTCTGTAACCCTCCCTCCCCTCTCTCTCTCTCCCACTCCCATCTGCCAGACTATAGTTTAAAATTCTTAATCCATGAGCAACCATTGAACATTAGTGAATTGCAAATTACAGATGTTATACTGTCTCCGTCTTTTTTTCCGGTTGTGTTTGTGCGTCCCACTGTCACTCAGTGTCGCGTACGCGTCCCTCGCTCCTCTGCATTCATTAGGCGCCCTGTGCCATCATGGCACCATATGACACTGTCATCATTTGGTAATTAAACCTTTGCTCGTTTAAATATGAAAAGCTGGCATGAGTTTGATCATAAACAACGTTGCATAAACCAGACTTTCCAGACAAAATGAGATTTTAAGCATTATTGTGGCATGTTTTTTTGTTTTTGTTTTTTGCTTGGAACCAATATTGTTTTGTAGATGAAGACAGAACTCTGAGATATTGTTTCTTTGGCACATATTTGTGGAGATTCTCTCTATTACTTTATTCAAAATAGACTTCGAAAGGGTGTCTGCAAGGTTTAGCTCCTTACTTTCTTGAGGGCTTTTATTCAACTGTAAAATACAGTGTAAACAAAAACACAATAAAAAGCACATAAAAACAATAACAAACTGCAAATGTGTATGGCATAAAGCATTACACAGGATGACAGCCTTCATCTTGGAAATCATTCATTGAATGACAGTTTGATGTCCAGGAGAATAAAAAGGTGGACAGTTAAATGAATACTAAATGTATCTCAGATGAAGAACAACCTCAGAAAGGTGGAGAGGTTTGTGGGGTCCAATCACAAAAGATACATACAGAACATCACACTGTAGCAGAGGTCTATTCTCTAAACGTTAACACTAAGAGCTCAATCATACAAGGGTATGGATAATAAAATACCACCACCACCCGAGGACAATTGTCAACACCTCCCGGAATCTAAATCTACATTCACACACAATGTTCTATCACAGAAGGCTTAGCCAAATGGCTTTCAGAGCAGGGATGCCCAAACCATTATAGCCCCAACTCCCGTTTTATTTTATTACCTCTAAACAATCTTACTTGGAGCACTCTGCTGGCCTACCTCCATGCTCAGAGTCAGTGGAAAGTATGTGGGAGGAGGCCACTCAGTCACATTATGGCTTTCCATAGATCAAGGTCACAATTTTCATGATCATTACACCACTGAAGGTGACAGGCAGCATTTACAGAAGTGATCAGGAGCTTATGTGGAAACTGCTCATCCGTAGATTTCTGGGGAGTGCAATATATGTGTATACACAGTCCACCCCGCCCCTCCAACCGATTCTCACTCCTGCACACACAGACACAGAAGCATATACAAAGTTAAGACTTCAAAAACATTACCGAGTGAAGACAACTTGGACAATCCTACAATGTTACTTATAGATACAGAAATTCTGGATTTTGTGCAAGGAACATGTTGTGGATGTCTCATTGGACTGAACACATGAAAACCAAATATGCTTGACATTAATGATTAATGAGTTAGCCACACATATTCTGTGATTTTATCTTCATGGCATGCTAATGCTAATGGTGAGCAATTATACATTCACATGCCATTGGCTAACACATGTCACAGGCCCACCGGACAAAAGATCTGGTTCCCATATTGCTGACGTGATGGAAGCTGTTCCCTGTCTGGTTGGGATAGAGGCAGCTGTCTGGCCACCTCTGGGCAGCCTCAGGGTGATCTCTGAAAAACACTGTATACATTACACACAGAGACACACGACTACACAGACATGGAAACAGCCCAACAAAACATTGACAAACTAGGATCTTCTGAAAAAAGTAGTCTGCAAACAGTGAGTTTTCAGTATAATAAAGTAATTATTTTGGTTGTATATTTGAAAATGCTGGATATCACTCTATTATGTAAATTGATTAATATAATACAATATATGGATTAAAAGGATTCATATAATAATGAAGGACATCTATTAAGAGGTATGGTAGCTGGTGCATTCGTAACTGATTTTAATGATTCAAAAAAGTTCCAACCATGAGGGGCACATATCTGACTATTCATGTGGAAAGTTTCATTGTATTGGGAAAAGGGGTGAAGGAAACTTCACCCCTTTTCCCAATACAATGCAGCATAAAGACCATCTCTAAAATGACATGAGCACAGTCCTATTTTTAAATCCAGCACCGCAGGCCACATTTAATAAGTATCCAGAAATCTGCATATTGTATGAACTGCAAGGGTGGATTTTAAGCCTTTAATGATAGTTTTTCTTATCCCTTGGTGTTTTCATTCCAGAGCGATAAAAGCGGAATCCCTATTATCAGAGGAAAAATGTGTGTGATTGACAGGTCTGCAATAAGAGCTCCACCTTTCTGACATTCAAAATGGGATATGGACGAAAGAGGTAAAGGGATGGGCTAAAACCATGCAATACCAGTTGTAACTTCCAAATGATACACAACATGAAGGTCTGTGGGCTGTTGCACCATTGCAACTTCAAGCGATGATTTCTTAAAACTTTACAGCTATTCTGATTTAAAGAAGAAGCCCAATATACCACTTTGCATACATTAACTTCTCTCATTCTTTTTGATTATTTTGTCTGGCTGTTGGGTATAGATAGGGTAATGTAAATTGTACATGAAAAGGGGTGCCCCTTCTGGTCAAAAAACGATCATCAGTTGTGCGTATTAGTTACCATAGTATAATGCCAGTTTAGTCATGTTTCAGTGTAATAATCTGATTACTATCAGTATTTTCAAATCATGCATGCATGTGTACTGTACAAAATGTATTCATTCATTTTAAAATGCAAATCAGATGCTAATTCTGGTTAATCATTTGCTGTACCTGAGGCATGGAGAGCTCTGAAACTACAGTCTGACTGATTTTGTGCTCAGGGTATGAAAAGTAATTTTAACAAAGTGTATACTCACTTAGGGCCCATACTGTAAATTCAAATGTGTGTGAGCGTGTGTATGTGTGCAATGGAAGCAGTGTCATAATATCAGTAATCTATTTTGTTGAATGTTTAAAACTCAGGAAAATGTTTAAGTGCTTTGGGTTTTACAGCTGTACTCAAAGAGAGCCTTATCAAAGATCGGTACACCTAGCAACATAAGGTGTGGATTTTATCATCTGAAAAATTGCCTCAAAAGTTGTAAAAAATTCACATAGATTTTTTATTTTCAATCTTAATATTTGATGATTTCTCATGAAAAGACAGTAACATTAATTGGCTGCAATCATCCATGAGCAATGGACTACAATATCTGACATACTTATTTTTATACATCAGTATAGGAAGTAGGATATTATAGTGAAAACCTTTCCTAGGAGCATAGTCTTCAAACAAGTTTCTAACAAATAATATTTCAAAGAAAAAAAAATCGAATTGATGTAATTCAATTATTCTATATTAAAATGTATATAACATACAATTTATCAAAGTCATTTTCATTAATGTTAAAATGTGTGGTTTGATTGGTGACCATTGCAGCTGAGAACAAACGTTGGTAATATTCAAGAAAATAAATTGACACACAGTAGGTCAGGATGTAGGCCAGTGGATCACCACTGAGCTGACAAAGATGTGCTCTAGAGCTTTAAGGAGCCAGATCAATATTGACACCCTTGTCATTAACCCTCATACTGTATGACGTTTCCAAGCTCAGCGTAACATCTTTTGCTTCTAACACATTATGTTGTCTTATCATTTTGCTCCAAGAGGGAAGTCATTGACGTCTGTGTATTTTCTAAACCTTTCCATCAATGTCGTGTGTGTCTGTGTGTTCATAGGTGTATATACTGTGTGTGTGTGTGTGTGTGTGCAAGCACTACTACAAAAACATTAAAAGCAACAATACAAGTTATATATTAGGCCTCTTCACTCATTTCAAATACTGTTAGGCTTATCTTTTTTGCCCAGATTTATGTTTTTGCCCATGTTACTAATTTACGGAGTTGGATTCCTCAAGGCCTGTAGTCCCATGATGGCTGACAATGGGCAACGACTTTCAAGAAATGTATTTTCATTGGTAAGGGGTCCTGTGTAATTTGCTGAGAAATTTAGCCTAAATTGTTATCACATAAGGTTAACAGGAAACATAGATCTCACACTAATTCACCTTTTAATTTTTTAATTAAATGGAGAGATCAATTGAAAACAATTGTAATGATCTAATTAATTATAGCAAGATTAAAAGCAAGTGCAAAATCAATCTATGATGGTGTTGAGGATGGAATCAAATTGATGCCCCATCTGTTCTCGAATATACCACTCCAGCAAGCTGTGTCAAGTAACAGCTGATATAACGAATCTGTGGTATACAATTTCTAAAACGTATATACCAAATAACTCATTGCATTTTGCATTTGTTCAGCAATTAATATGTCAGTCTCAACTCATAAATTGGTTAATAGAAGTTACAACAGTCAAATACTATGGCATGCCCAAGACTGGTCGAAGAAGTCTTTACTTTTTTGATCTTAAAGAAATGTACAAGGATGTTCTACGTTGGAATTATATTTGAAATACAAAGTCTGAAATATAGCCTATTGGCTTGAATATGCATAACAATGTTAGAAAATTCCTTTTTTTACAAGAAACAATTATCAATAAAATAATGAATAAGCATAATAATCGTAATAAAATATAAAATAAGTAATGCTATTTAAGACCGACTTGACTTGCGCTTTGAAAACGTTTTTATTTAAAACAGTAATGAGTTGCGCATTCAATATATGTCTGGAGTTATCCTTAATCAACTCCCATTTCTTAATCACATAAACTATCTTTCTCTTGATATCCAAATGAATGATCAACTTACAACCAGTGATGTCAGCTTCTCACTCAAGCACGCTGCAGCTACAAAGGAAAAGTAATATCGATTTGTGACGTTAACCCGTTGAACGAAGGCGACACGCGCTTTGGCGAGAGGCTGAAAAATAGCATCCCCCTTCTCAAAATAAAGTTAATTGCTGCTCACTTGGTAAAGTTCTCATATCTGATCCCCGCTCTAAGGACTGAAATTATTTTGTCTTTTTGTACATCCTGAATGCGGGGATCCCAATTCTGTGCCGTCCCTCTCCCCAAGTCTGTCAACGCCTTATACGCTCTCATTAGAAAGCATGGCTAAAGATAAATTGCTCTGTCAATATGTTAAACCACTTTAGTGGTTTCACGTGAGCCATCAAAATATTCTCAAAACTCTTGCTATCAATGCTATTATCAAATCATCATGCATAATTCATAATGTCAGTTGCAACATGTAGGCTATATAAAATCACAATATATGATCATGCATGTCCAGCAATAAGCAACATTCTAGGAGTGCTGTTAAATTCGCAAATATTCATAACCCAGCACATCTGACAGTTCTTAGTAATGAACAAATAACAACGGTTATAAGAAATATAGTCAAGCACCAGAACTAAAAGTTGTATATGAACAAGCAAAGAACAAACAATTCATTCAGACATCGCCTTGTTTAAATTCCACTGAATAGCTTTAAGGGGTATCTGACCCTGTGTAGTTCCTGAATAGAGTGCCCCTTCTCTAAAAAGAAGGGTTATGTGGCACAGCATTGGGTCAATCCAAATACACGTGTGCTATTCACATTTCATGACAATGGAAATAAACAAGTCAAAACCTGGTGTTCGTTTAGCATATGTGTTGAAAATAATTTCAATACTGCGTTCTCTGTTTGAAGAACGAATTTCTGCCCAATTTTGCTGTGGGAGACCAAAATCACGCAGCGCACAAGGGCAGGGGGATAGAATTGTGGGGGGTAGGGGTGTGTGTGCGCGCGCGCGCGTGTGTGTGTGTGTGGTGGGGGGGTGGATGGGGGGGTCTTATAGAAAAAAGAATGTAGCTTTAAGGGAAATGTGCAGTCAAGTGTGAAATTACAGCCTATAGTGCTACATATTGTACCAGAAGCTCACTCCAAAAACAGTAACAAAAAGAGAAATCATCCCCTAACCTGACCAGAGGCAGAGAGCGCTAGATGTGGCCGCCTGGTCCACCAAGATGTCCCCCAAAACGCTCAAACATCAAGTACACTTTGTACCTACACAGGACGGGAGGGTCACTCACTGCATGACAGGGATTAACATCAAATATGAAGAGTGGACAGCTTCATCAGGAGAGAACCAAAAAACAAAAATTATGAATATCATGATATCAATATAAGATAACCACAAATAGCTATAATTATAACAGTGCACATTTACTACAGCAATTTTAGTAATTTGTCCTTCTCTGGATATAAAGAATGCACCGAATTTTGACATTATAATATCAACAAAATAAAAATAGGTAGGGCGTATGCAGGAATAAATTGCATTCGAGAATATTTAAAAGTTAGATTTAATGTCCGGCACATGATAACAACCGCACTCTTGACTGTTAGGCCCGCCTAGTGCACAACTAGAATAAGTCAATTAGTCTATGCAACAAGAGCTTTGCTTCTATCAGCAAGGTCGGAAATACTGTATGTTAATGTGTTTAACACCCCCCCTGTCCCCCGAACATCAATACCCTATAATCAATTTTATCACTAGGCCAAGAAAACCCCTTTACGTTTCCTTACCGATTCACTTATTTGACACCCAGTCAGTTGGCCTTTAACAAACAAAACCGTGCAGCGCCATCTACAGAAGGTGTGGAGCACTGCTAAGTGTTGATACACTTGCCGTCTTCAGTCCAATTCCACCTACAACCTCTACATTCCCTCCCAGCCTGCGCAGGCTGTATATCAAGGGAAGGTGTAATGATCACAGAATCAATATAAAATACTAAAGGTCAATGCATCGACGACCGATTGTCAAGTCTGCACCTATATCTCTTTGCACGGTGCGCTGTAGCCTATTTTACAGAAGCTTACATGAGCACTTGTTTACATTACATGGACACACATGCGAGATGTAGCCCACATTATGACTACATGTACATTGAGATGTTTTTGTGGCATCAGACATAAGCCATGAGCAGATATAAATTAGTGTAACTCTAATGCCTTTACCAATGTATACTTTATACCATTGTGTGGATACAATTACTAGCCTTAGGCTACTCCTTGGGCCAATTGGTAGTCTATAGGCCCCTATTAACAATTCATCTGCGATGTCATTTTAAGTTGCAACATCAAATAAAAAAGACATTCTTTCCGAAAAAATTAATATAATTTCAATAATTTCAGCCTTTTTCTAACCGAATAGTTATATCATGTCCCCATCGTACTGTCCAAAGTCTGATATTACACTCCAAATCAATTCCGTATTTATTTCCCTCCCCTTTCGGTGTGTCAGACCAAGGGACCTCCTCATTTGGGTTCCAGGGTTGCGTTGGCGAATCACAAAGTGTTGGAATCTATTGCCTTTGTCTGACAAGTCATCCATATAAGCAAGGGGGGCCGTGGAAGGGGAGGGGGGTTGCAGCTTTTACAAACGCACACAAACGGAGGGGCTTCATTCTCAACCCAAAGATTCAGGCTAACGCATCCTATTGTAGAAGAAGGGAAGCTACCAGACTCCCACAGTGTGTCCATGTCGCTCCTGTCATTTCAATGCGTATCTAAACGTTCCCGCAACCGGCAAATCAAGGCCGCCTGGATTGAGGAAATATTACAAACTGCACAGGAGCATTCCTAGGCATTGTTTATTCGTCGTCATATTCTGAGAATACATCTTATCATTTGAGCTTTCGAAAGTACTGATACAGGCTACACTTCATATTACTGAGACAAGCTTCGGTCATGCTCTACACCTGCCAAGCCTTTATTTTCGGTACGGACTGCTAAACGAAGGCAACTTTTGAAAGAAGTTCTCAAACGTTGAGCAAGGAGGGCTAACCAAGTCCTTTCATCGAATAGACTTATTGCATTTCTTCACATTTTTATCTTTTTAACGAAGGCGAGACGGCGACTTCAGTTGATTATCTGTCTTTTCTTTGCTATCCAATGGATATTCACTGCAAAGCAGACCCCTTTTCGGCCATGCACCGTAAGTAACCTATTGAGATTTCGAATATATTGTTCGCAGACAAATTGAACTATTTGGATTAATTTTTGCTTATAACAGTTGTATGATTGCCAAGCATGATTCACTGTCGTTCATTTAAAATACGCAGAGTTGAAGCTCATTCGACCCTATGCAAACATTCTGAATCTGAACGTTTATTTTGTATGAAGTTGAATTAGCAGACACACATGTTCAAAATACTTCTTCAAAATAACACATTTTTTATACAATAAAGGCCAATGCACAACTTTGATCTAAATTGCATCATAGACAAGGACAAATCCCTGGTAATTAGGGGTTACAATTAGCTGAATTGTGGTTAGTGTAAACTTATAGAAGGAACATGAGTTTGAAACAGGCGTTATTTGATCCTTCAAGGTGAGTGACAGGTGCATACCAGTATTACGGACGCAGTATTATTGTAGCAATTCAATGTTGAACCAAATAACAGATTTACAATCTTTGCATATTTGAAAAAGTAAGAGACACCAGTTTTACGCTAGGCATATTCGTATTATATGCTATTTTGCGTTTTAATTATTCATACAGTCTTAATTTACTAAATAATATGTAATATGAGTAATCAAAGCTGTTTTAATTATTTACAATTACTGTGCAAGGAAAATAAAAGACTGTAACTTTATAGCCAACCTAAGCAAGGGACTTGCGTAAAACATTACCAAGCCAACCTCTCGGCTTTAAACGAGGGGGAGTTACAAAAATAAAACATATAAAAGCGTAGGCCTATAGACTTCTAAAGTCTAAGCAAAGTTCTAATATGCTGATATATTTATACATTTGTATATAATTTATTAAAACGTAAATGCGCGTAAGTAGTAGGCTACTACAGATGACAAAAATAAAACAGAATTGGCCCACTAATAAACAAACATTTCAGGTCATATTTTGAGACACAAATATTTATTATTTTACCAAATAAAGATGGTTATGTTGTAGGCTAAAGGACCTTATCAAGTACAAATTAGCACAAAAATAGGTAGGCTACTGACTATTTTGAAGTTTAAAGCTACAGAGCTGTACATTATAAATAATCTAACCTAAACAGCCTCGTGATATCGAATGTCATACACCGTTATGTAATGTTATGGTTTTCTGTCTGTGCTGTTGTCTCCCATATAGGGCACGGAGGTGTGAACCAGCTAGGCGGGGTGTTTGTGAATGGCAGACCCCTACCTGACGTAGTGAGGCAAAGAATCGTAGAGCTTGCACATCAAGGAGTGAGGCCCTGTGACATCTCTAGGCAACTACGGGTCAGTCATGGCTGCGTCAGCAAAATTCTGGGCAGGTAAGGGCAAAGCAAATGTTCGAGAAACAAAATTTTACCCATGTTCGTTCCAATTCGTGTTAATACAATTGACCTAAAGCAAAACGTGACCACATAAAGACAGGATGTGTTATCAATTGGCATGTTAAGAGCCATTAGTCGCAGGTCATCGCAAAAAGGAAATTGGGTATATAATTAAAAGTTCGATGAACTGAATAAATTCAGGAATTAAAAGGCCTAGCCTGTATTAAATTACGCCTGAATTGTTTTGGATTCGTGTCAGCAAAACATTTGAATGTTCTTAAAATATTTTTTCAGCTATCAAAAGGATTTTAAAAGGTAGCTATTTGTTTTATGCACTTGGAATGTTTGTCAAAAGTAGTGCCATACCAACACTTGTAGCATGTCATTTGAAAATAGCTAGTTGCATGTTTCCCTTTTGGCACATAAGATACAATTGGAAACCATTTAGTTTGTCCATGCGACGAGATAATATTCGAATAGGCGACATATGGTCTTCACATGTTGTGTTGCAGAAGTGGGTAAGGCACACGTTTAAAACAGGGTGTCTGGCAGCCTACATGGGCAACAACAAAATGTTTTTCGGGGGAAGAACCCTTTCAAGAGGCGCGCAGATCGTTTTGGGGGCCTGAAATATTCTCCACAAGATTTCACTGGTGTTTTTTGATCAAAACGTTTCTTCTTATTGTTACAGATACTACGAGACCGGCAGTATAAAACCAGGAGTTATTGGGGGATCCAAACCAAAAGTCGCAACTCCAAAGGTTGTGGATAAAATAGCGGACTACAAGAGGCAGAATCCCACCATGTTCGCTTGGGAGATTAGAGACAGACTTTTAGCAGAGGGTGTTTGCGACAATGACAGTGTTCCAAGCGTTTCATCAATTAACAGGTAAGTAGCGTTTTCTTGGATTGGAAAGCATAGTGGGAACACACTCTGTAAGCTATATGTCCTACATTAATGAACTACAAGTTTAGATTAGTTTCACCGTATAACACCAAGTATATGCGCAAGAGCATTATACTTTAGTATATGATAGTATGTAGCCTAAATAGGTAGGCTACATTTCACATGAAATTGACTTATTTAATCAAACCCTTTGGAAATACATCGCAATTCGTGTCTGCGCATTAACGCCAAGATCGAAATACATTGAACTGAATTTAATATTGTATCTTAGCCATAGTTGAAATGTCACACATTACGGCTCCACGATAGGCTAAAAAAGCCGAATAATTAATTAGGGGTCCGAGAAAACAAATATAATTCATATAGCATAACAATATTCTCACATGGCCTATTGTCTATTACCTGCAGTCTCGGAGCAGTATAAAGTGTTTGACCAACTTTTTGTCGGCAAAGGGTGGTCTCAGAGGTGCAATTCAATCTTTTAGTCCGAACTCCCTCAACAATCAGCAGTACATCTAGCACTGAGTGAATCTGTCTAGATGAAAACCGATCAATATTCGGTGACCGGTTCCCTTGGCACTGGGGGGTAGCCTATTTTCAATAGCACATCTGAGTGTTTGAGACAGCATTTAACAAACTGAATTGCACACTGAAAATTCTTTTTTGTAAAAAATAAGAATATAACTATAGCCTACAGTAAAACAAATTATGAAGAAATATGCTGTGTGCTTTTACAGAACCAAATAATGTATACAAATTATTTTTGCCTATGTTTTGTGTTGTTGGTCAGCATTACTTAAAATTATACATTTGAATGAATTGATTACTCATTTTAATTGTAATTTGCTGTTGCATTGTGCCCTACTTAGCCAATTCAGTTATTATTTAATAGGCTACATGGAATGGACATAAGTACACAATAATTATTTGTCAATTTGGCCAATCTATCCTGAATTATGGTGGAGTATAATATAAGAAATTGTATAAGAATTCTTAAATGCTGAAACCTTTTCTTTGTGGTCCACCTGTCATTTACGTCCAAGTCTTGTTAAAGAGTTAGCATCAGTGTTGGCATGAAAGGATTAACGCCATGGTGACTTGTGATACAGACCTTGACATGAGATTTGCAGTAATAGTGTAAATATCTCTACTAAGAATACTTGAGTATTCTGATTATGAGCATAGCAGTGAGGGAGGGAGAGAAAGAGCCCCATCCACCCCCCAGCCTGTCTCCCTGGCCCCCCTGCCAGAGATCCCCGGTGATGAACTTTGGTTAAGAGGCACTGTTCCATAGAGCCAGCATCAGCATTACATTTTAATGAGCTGATGGGAGAGCATGGACAGCTTCACACAAGACATCTTTTAAATAGAGAAAGGCTGAAGCAAAATTCATTTCATGGTTCGTGGTTGCTTAAAAAGGCCCATTTAAGCAGGCTTAGACACATGTATGTGATAAATTTGGAATGTACATTAATATCATTAAAAGACCCCTTTAAAGTTTTTCAATTCTAATTAAATTCAAGCTAGGTATTTTGGACTGGATACCCTATGTGTCTTTGTTTATGTAGGAAATTAAATAGTGAACACAAAGAAGTGTAATTCTATTACCCAAAGATGAGAACGACTTCAAATTTCTTTCATTGAATAATATAGAATATTTCCCTTTATGAAGTAACCTTTTAGCGGATGAATTGTAGGATTTTAAATCTTAACCACCTTATTACTGCCTCACTGGAACAGAATTGCAAACACACACATGCACACAAACGTACTGTAAGGCTGACTTTGACTCATTGCTAGTTACTCAAATAGTATACTTTCACTGATCTGTTGACATTGCCATTGCATTTAAATTGGGTATAAGACTTGAAGGAAATCCAAATAAAATCTTAGTTTTAGCTATGCACACACAGGGATTAGTATTCTATATATTATTTTTTTTCACCTCAAATGCACATGCCAGTGGTAGTTTTGTTATACAATGCTCTTCAAAGTGTGCATTTGGACTCACTTCAAAATATAGAAATAAAGCCCAAAAACGTGCAAGCATTGCCTTACAAGTTGCAACTGTAGAATGGGGCTCTTCTCTATGAACAGGAGAACACATGTGTCTCTGCTACAACACACAGCTCAGACAAAGGGGAGGACCGGTGCTGCTACAGGTTTCTGTGGCAGACAGTGAGACTCTGACCCAGGGCCTGTTGACAAAAGAGGATGTTCCAGCTTTAAACACTTCTCCCCCTGCATGCATTATTAAATGTTACAGAGATGCCGTTGTACACTATGCTTGGGCCACCGCAAGGAATTAACAACAAGAAATGGTAGCCACAAGTAGACATAAAAAAGGTCCTCAATGGCGCTCAATAATATTGATTCAGAAGTAAAGCAATTTTAATATTTCTTCTGAGAGATTTTCAGCAACATCCAAATCATTAATTCATTCTACCAAATTGCTTTTTCAATATTGAGAACATGGATCCAAAATAAAGTATTGGAATTTATGTTGAACACACAAGCGATAGGGACAACTGTTATGACGAAAAGGGTAAAAAGGGAATCAAAAAAAAAAAAAAAAAAATCAATATGTTGTTTATGAAAGGTATTTTATTCAGGCTGCTTGGTTCTAAAAAGAGCTTGAGAGCCGTGGACATTTTCATATTCACCTTGTTACCATTTACCATATTTTTGTCAATCCACCCAGGTTCTCTTTGTACTGTATTGCATCCTTTGATATCTTAGCCTTTTTTCTAGTACAAACCCTTTTATGTCTGAAAAATTTCATGAAAAAAATCATTCCACATCATCATTCCACGTCAGTGCTGTGTTGTGAAATAAAGCAGAGTCCCAAGGGAGGTGTGCACTACAGCATAGTCCTTAGTCAACCTTAAATGCTGTGTTCTAAAATAGGTCCCGTGCCAAACATGATGAATAGTTTTAAAGTTTACAAATTATTGTGACAGCTCCCTTTTTCCCCAAATGCCACTCAGATTAAAGGAATCTAATGCTGGCCTAAGCTTGTGCAAGGCAATAAGGAACTATTGCTTTCCTGTCACATATAATTTATAGCTTTCTATTTGCATCTGTTTGCCTGTGTGACTAATCCCCAACTTTTTCTCCCCAAGCCCCAATCAATACAACCTCATCCACATTGGCACTTGGGGCTGCTGGCTCTACAGAGATGTTTGATCTGAAAAGCAAAGGGCCGGTACTCTCAGATACCCCTATAAACCCCATCCAGAGTGGGAGAGAGGGAGGGAGGGAGGGAGGGAGGGAGGGAGAGAAGGAAAGAGGGGGAAAGAGAGAGAGCTGATTAGTGTGGGCCAGGTAGAGTCAGTGAAGCTGATCATTGAGGTGAATTGATGTGATTTCATGCTTTGTTTGCAAGATCACTTGGACCAAAAGTGCAATGAAGACTTTTCTCTGTATCTTACCTTAAAGGTAGCGTAGGTCATTATTAAACCTTGGCCAGTATTTTTATCAGCAACCATACTCGGCTAGATCCTCACAAGATCTCTAACTCACACGTAAAAGCCCAAAATGGATTCTACATTCTCTTCATCATGTATCTTAATGATTCTCAGTGCCAGTACATGGCAAGTTCACAGTAATAACACAAACAATGACCCAGCCCCCTGATGTGGCCCCCTTATATGTAGAGTCTGAATAATTATAAACATGGTATTTTGCCTGTTAAGGCCTGCAAAATGAAACCAAAGCTTTCATGGAAGAAGGTCAGTCAAATCCAGAGCACCTCTCACATCTGCCTTTCTTCATTGTGCAGGATCATCAGAACTAAAGTCCAACAGCCCTTCCATCCATCTCCAGATGGAACATCTCTGTCGACACCAGGCCACACCATAGGTAAGGTGTCAGCTCGTTGCATTGCCTCAGTCTTAGCTATTATTCCCACTGCGACACATCTGAAATCATCCGTATTACTCTAAATTGTTACCTGGAATAATGTGCATCGTCTCAAAGGTGAATGTGAATCCATTGTTTCTCTCTTTCAGTACCAAGTACAGCATCCCCGCCTGTAACCAGCGCTTCCAACGACCCTGTTGGGTCATACTCCATCAACGGCATTCTGGGTATTCCCAGATCGAATGGTGAAAAGAGGAAACGAGATGAAGGTAAGAAAAAGGAATTGAAAAAATGTCAAATGTTGTGTTGTATTTACACACCAACAAAAGTAGGATAAAGTGATCTGATTCCATAAAACCTTCCATAAAGCCCGGGTAGGTTGATCATTTTAGCCACAAATGCTAAATTTGACATTGTTACACTAGTGTGTCAATGAGGAGAGGAGCTTTTTTGATTTGAAGACATGACCTCCGCAGTTGTCTCCTGCAATTAATCTTTGTTGAAGTGATTAAGGGGCCTTAGATAATTACATGTCAAGATGATGTAGCCAACCACCCAGGTCAGTCAAGGAAGCACTGCCACCATCCAAGATGTTTCGACAGAAATCCTAATGCGGTGCCTCTGAAAGGCTAGGTTAGTAGATAGTGGAGGCCCGGGGCTATAAAGATTATTGGTTCTGTAAGCAATAGGCTTTCTAATGTCACTGCATAAGCATCTGGTGAAAATGGCTAAGCAGAAGCATTCTCCAGCCCAGCTGTGTAAAGAGGAATGTACTATACGAGCCGGTCGGGCCTCGGAAAAGGGCAGTTATGTCAAACTGGGCTGGGAATGAGAGCCTTATATTTGCAGTACTTAGGGAAGAAGCTAATCAGCACACGATAGAGGTTTGCATAGAGTAGCATTTTCTTTGTTCTGGCATTTGTGGGAAGCACAGGGTTTCTGCGATGTTGAGTGGAGTCGATGTTTTATGTGTGCGCAGGGAGGGAGGATGACTAATGATGTGTCAAAGGTAGATTTCCTGGCGAAGAAAACCAGCATGACGTGGACATGGCAAATGACATAATCAAGTCCTTGCCTGTAAGAGATGCAATCGCTAAGGCATAATGCAAACGTCTGACATTTTCAAGAGTTCATTTTCAGACATTCTAGAGCCCCTCTCATATTAGCCAAGGTGTAATGTCTAGTCACTGAATGATAGAACGCGCACATTTCTATGCAGATTGCTACTGAAGGGCAAAAAGGTATTAGAGGGCATGGAGAAGAATACGGTCCAAGCGAGCTTGTCTGTTTTTTGAGGTCCGCTAGGTGACAGCCCATGTTTCTAGTGCTATCCAGTCTCAAATGATCCTCCTGATGTGCTGCCATTTCTGTGATTTAAGTGCCCAGCCAGCATTACGATGAAGGAGCAGGGAGCAGGTTTTGGGCGTGTGTGGGTGCGTGTGTGTGTGTGTGTGGTGGTGTGGTGGGGAGTGGAGTGGCTGTGGTTCTTATATACTCCCTCCCCAGACCCAGTCAGATGGTACCCACCTGGAACCACCTACTATGGGATACTCGATCTCTCTAAAAGATAGAGCCCAGGGCCTCAGTCCCATACACCTCATCAAAACAAGGCTTCAAAAACAATGCTTTGCCACAAGCCACCGTTTGTGAACCAAGAGTAATGCATATGTGACGTTATACTGTGGAGGACATTGCGAGATGTTCTGACTTCCTAAATGTATGAACTAAATCCAAATGTATGCAACCTTACAATTAATTACCGCAATCACCATTACTGTAGTACTGTTTTTTTTTCCTTTACCTTTCATTATTGAGTTGTTTGACCCTAAGTCAAAGCTCTGAGGTATTTAAACGTATTTTGTGTCAGTTTTTGTGGAGGTAGTTTGTGAGGCAAAAAATAAATGAAAGGAATAATGTCCTCATAGCCCTGCAGCCTCAGAATGCCTGAACCCTATTTAACTTGGTAAGTCTTATTATGATTACAGCACAGGGAGTCATTATCGAGGGTTGAACACATGAGCAAAAATAAAAACACAAAAAAACCTAAGCACAGGTTTAACTGAACTGTGTGCAACACAGCAGTAAAATGGATTGATTGGTGTAGTCTACTGTTGTGTATTTGTTTTAGGCCTCTCTGTGGCCCACAGCCAAGAGGGAAAATTGCAGCTAAGTTCCAAGTCTGCAGTGCCCTTAAATAAGAAAAAAAAGATCCCCATTTCAAGAAGGATGTTCAGATAATGTACTGTGACACACGTTATGTACACCGGGTCTTGGGAAAGAGGAGCTTCAGGGACGCAGGTGTCATAAGAACCATTAATCTCCCATTGTCATGTGTTATTGCAAATTAAAAGTAGCATGTTACACTTGGCAGCCATTGTTGCCAGTGGAGTGGGGAGAGAGACCTCTCGAGATTGTGTCTTCGGTGACCATGGCTGTCCGCACTCTTAACAAAGTGACATATATGAGAATTTGCCATTCCGCAGAGAAAAGCTATTACCCCACAAATTAACAGCCAAGTTCCCCAGTCTCGCTTGTACCCTCCACCCCCACCCCTTTCTACTCTCTCAGTCAAGACAGAAAAGACAAAGAAAATAGCGCCTAATATTCCTGTCTAATAGTAGAGAAAAAAAAAGCAATAGGAAATGTTTTACAGATATGTGAAATACCTTTTAACCAATCAGAATGCTCTGTAACTATGTACTGGTGTACAATATTGCCAGATAAAAAAGGAAGGAATTATTAGGACAGGGGACATACTGTATATTTGTACATTGGGTCTAGAAAAGGTTATATGGGATGTTGCAATGACACATTAAAACATCCTGTACTTTTAAATGGTTTATAGATGATAATACAGTCTACAGTCTAATACTGGGCTTTATGGAGAAATAATGACTTGCGAAGATATGTTGTAGATCGTTGAGATATGTTATGGCCAGCGGAGAGAATGATAAGTCATGAAGGGTGCACTCTTTTATTTCAAGTCATTTCAACCAGCCATTCAACATCACCCACAATTTGCACAATGAGAATTGTAGAGGCTTCTTAATTTCAACCATGCTAAATACTTCCTGCTTTGTCTGAGGTTTCTGCTTGAGTAATGTGAGAAATACCAAAGGAGAAATTTGATGATAAGGGATCGTCATACATTTCAAAGGGAAACAATAATAGCCAGTGGCACCGGGGATGAATGTGATTCTGTGCTTGAGTAACCGGTGAATTCATTATTTCTCAATGCTGAAGCGTCATGAGCAGTGTGCTGAAAGCACAGATGAGAGATGGATCGGAGCAGGATGGGGGTACACTACATTCCTGTGTTTTGGCATCTGTTTTGGGAAGAGGGGGAGCTCACTGAGGAACTCACGTCACAACATCCTGTAGTCAGGAAGGCTTGTAGCACTGAACTGCAGTGCCAAATGAAATGATTAAAGCGCTTAAGCGCTTAAATAATCCCAGGAAAATCACAGCAAATGTTGCCTTGACAATGTTGCTGTCTTTCCCCATACAGTTTCTCTGGGAGCTGACTTCATTCAAATTCTTTATTGTCATTATTCTTTATTGCACTGTTGCAGTAGATGTGGGTATCAATATAGACCAAACAAAGCACATTTACAGTCTAAACACAACATTTGATCTGGTTTGCATTATCAAAACACTCAACTGAGCTCTACCAATTTAATTCAAATGAGTGGTAATTTGATTTAATCACGGCTAAAATTCAATCAAGCCTTAAATGATGGAGGCAGATTACCGCAACATATAGAAACATTGTGTCCAGGGAGTCATGAACATACAGTAACAGACATGCTGTTCCAACAAGGAGCAGATTCTTCAAAAGTAAGCTATTCAGCAAACGGCTTGCTTTGACCTCAAGGTGCCAGTTCACCTACTCGCGCCTCACGCCAGAGCTTCACATGTTACATTCCGAGACATCTAACAAAGATATTACACTAGCCACCGCTTCTCAATGACAAACTTTTGTTTTCCAGTGATTCATTTGTAACTTTATTCATGTAGTTGCCTGCTGCTGTGTGTTCCCAGCCATATCCAGCACACTCCTCATTTGAACTTTTGTATTGTTTTCACTCAGATGTGTTTGGCTGGTAGTCGAGGCTCTGCGTCGGCTTGACCCCCTGCTAGGGGTCGTGACCTCGGGGTGCCAAACCCGCAGAGAGGAGACCATTTTTTTGAGCTGGTTATCTGATCTAATGAAGTCGCCTCCCTCGTTATGGGAGTGTTAAGACAGAACGATGTCAAGATGAATACACTCAAGTCTGTCACTGATCAATAAGACAGCTTCACAGGGGGGTGTAAAGAGAAAAACACAAACAAAGCAAATGGAGGCAGGGAGGCAAGACGTGAAACGGTGGAGTTGAGATGTGTGCAAAAACGTGCAGGTTTAGGTCTTACGATAAGAC
Source organism: Osmerus eperlanus (assembly GCF_963692335.1). Lineage (NCBI taxonomy): Eukaryota > Metazoa > Chordata > Actinopteri > Osmeriformes > Osmeridae > Osmerus > Osmerus eperlanus. The sequence goes on along the minus strand of NC_085029.1, from coordinate 6,610,315 downwards.
AGCAGGCTGTTTTTGTGTATTTGAAGACGTGGCGACAAGTTTTGCTCAGACACCTCAATGATGCTCTGAGCAGATTCATGTACCTTGAAGAGATGTACAGTAATGTTGTGGCTACGTTAACCTTCTTCATGTCATGAAACCAAAGTCTTCTCCATCACCCCCCATCACCACCACCCAAAGCTGCATGTTCAGCTGATTGGTTAGGCCGTCATTACAACAGTGTCAGATGTACGCAAAGTGCAAATGTGCTGGAAATAATCATGAGGCATCTAAATGGGTCTGTCACCTTCATGTTGAGTGGGAGAGAGCGTGTGTAGGTTGACCTGGGATGGTTTGTCTTGTGTGTGGGAAGTGTGTTCCATCATGTTGAATGACAAATGTGGAGGTATTGATCATGTTTGCTACCCCGGCAGGCTGACGGAAAGTAATTAATGACTCTATTTGCTTGGGTACAAAGGGAACAATTGAGTTTGATAAAGTGACAAGCAGCAGAGAGGACCCCTGTTAGACTGTCCCGACAACTTACCTGCTCAAAATATGTGGTTAGGGCTCTATACTTCCACTTTAGGTGGTCATATGGAGTAATTGTAAACTGTATTTATTTTCCCAGGTGATTGTTTTGTCCTGCTACTGACCATTTTTGAAGTAAAACACTGTTGAAATGCTGCAGAGGTTTAAGAAGATCTTAAGGTTTAAGATGATCTTAAAAACAGGCTGTACGTCTGTGTTTGTAGTCCTTTAGGATATTGTAACTGAGGACTACTATGAATGCATCCACTTACACACTTTTGCCCACATGAATATCCTGTCGCCATACACACACACACACATACACGCATGCACACACACACACACTTACCAAGTGTCTTATAAAGCCCTTGATACGTTTTGTTCTTCTGGGAGTCAGGTTCATCCTCTGGCCTCAGTCGTTGGAAAAAAAAGGTCAAGCAGTAAGAATGGAATGGCAATAACCCTCTGAAATGGTAGTATCACTGAGACATGATTGATCAATTGAATTCCGTGGCAGAGAAAAATGTGGGATTAAGTAGAGTATTATACGCACAATGAGTTGAGGCATGATGTTCATTTCAGGTTCATTTCAGCCCTTGCCACCAGACCAGGCAATCAATAGGGGCCTTGCATATCATATATCATGCCATCCCGTGGAGGAGAGAACATAATCTGCAGCCAATTTAGAATGACAGATTCGTGAGAGAGCAAGAGGCTTTTCTGAGATCCGTCCGAGGCTAGGGGGGTGGGGTACGAGGGGGGCTCCTGCCGACATGGCCGCCTGGAGGAAGTGTGGGTGTAGGGATGTGGTGGCTGGTAGTGCGGGTGGGTGGGGTGGGGGGTTAGGGGAGGGAGATTGGGGGCGTGGCAGGGCCAGGCGGGCCTGAGGGTCTGTGGAGGGTTTAGAGCGTCGCGCACAAGTGACAAAGGAAGAAGGCAACGCATCCCTCTCCCAACAGCAAGGGCGATCAGGTCAGGAGTCAGGAGAGAACGCCTCTGTTTGGAGAACCCTTCCCCCGGGAGAGATGATTGGACTAGACTGTACCATTTTTTTACTCGGCCTCCTGTATCCACCTCACATTACCAAGTGACGCACCGCTCCGAGAACTAAAGCAGTATTAAATTGTGAAGGGGAAATGGTGTATTAAAATATTGCAGCTCTTGATTTCCATGAATGCAGTAAGAGGAGAGAGGGGGTGGGGGGGGTGAAGGGGTGGAGGAGGAGTGGAAGTGGTAAGAAGAAAAAAGGAAATCCACTGCCTGGAATGAAAAGCCCCTTTAATAGCGTCCACTTTCATTACAATACAAGGTCTGCGCCACAACAAGAATATACAGTATTTGCACTGAAGGTAATCCATCAATTACAGCAGGGTTTTCACATCATGATGGCGGTAATACTGTGGGGGGGGGGGGGGGGGGGTCGTAGTTTCCTGGACTGAGGCAGGCCCTACCTGTAATGCTCTATAGTCGGTGCCATTTAATCGCCACAGCCATTAAAACCCTTTTGGAAATCAGTCCATACTGAACCAGTACTGTGTTTCCATCCAGCAGTCCTTCTCGCCCTATTCCTCTTTCTCCTCCTCCTCCTCCTCCAGCCCCCGCAGTCATGATCTAATGACCACAAGCCATGGAGTGAATATATATAGCTTCAAGTGAAAGCCAGCTTCCAGGGGCAGACTCTCGATTGTTGCTCTTTCTTCTTGTAGATGGTTCAGATGGTTCAGGCCCAAACAGTGATTCTCAGGGTAGTGTGGACAGTTTACGGAAACACCTGAGGGCCGATGCCTTCACTCAGCAGCAGCTGGAAGCTCTGGACCGGGTATTTGAGCGTCCTTCATACCCCGACGTCTTCCCCACATCGGAGCACATCAAACCAGAACAGGTTAGTAAAGCCGGTTGGGAAACCAACCTGGCAACCACTTTTCCTCTGATATTTTGTGGTGATGTTATCATGTATTCTTATTTATCATGTATTCAATTCAGTATTTACTTTAAATACGATGGTCCAAATGTAGGCACGTTTCTAAAAACAAGCCTGAAAATGTACAAAACAGGTGCTAAATTGTAGGATAGTGAACAAAAATTCCACTGTAATACAGAGAAGCATGTAAAATGGTGTAGGGATCACAAAGCAAACTCCCACACAGTATTGATTTTGTGATGAAAAACACATTCTTTGGTTCCCCTATAATTGAGAATAACAGTAAGGCAACATGAAATGAATCAATAACCAGATTTCTTTTTCTAGTTACCAGTACTTCTTTAATTCTATCAGGCCTTGATGTGTTATGACTGAAACTGTAAATAAAAAAGCAGCATTTATCATCAAATTTACTATTTGAATGGTTTGCTAACTTGAATTAGCTAATTAAGAGAAAAAAGCATTTGTTCCATTTTACAATCCAGGCCTTTCGCTGCTCCTTCTTTTCGATGTTAAAACCACAAGCTCCTCCATCTATCCATCATAATTTGCTAAATTGAGAGGCATTCTGAAGCAACAGCACCCCCGCCAAAGCGACAAGAAGAAACTGTATACATATATTTATATATACTACTTCTTAATAAAATCTCTTGGCTTATTACAATGTATAACCTTTATTTACTTTCATTAGACTATAAAAAACAATAGACTATTAATTTCTCACATGAATCTTGAAAGTTGGACCCATAAAGCAAAAGCAATTGCCTAATTGAGTTCATTTTAATTTCTCTCCAATCCGAGCGAATTACGCAGGTGATAAATCAGTGGGACAGCCCTCACCTCCAGAAGAAGGCCTAATTTGCAGCTAATTACAAAACTGATTTCTACTGGAAGATCAATACCAAAACGAATTGGAAATGACTTGCAATCACAAAGAGCGTCAAAGAGAGTATTAAAAAGAAGAGGGAAAAGGGTTAGGCAGAAAAAAGAGAGACCGGTTAAAGAAGGAAAAAAAGGGAGGCCAGGAACAGTCCAGAAAATCAGTTTTAATTTAATGCAATATTAATCAGAGCATTTTCTCTTTCATGGATCTCCCTCTCTCTGCCCCTTCTTCACTCTGGAAAATGTGGTCCTATTAGCCAATGTCTGGGCTCTGTAGAGGGGCATTAAAAACCCATTCTGGAGATGCAAAACTCAATGGATTCACCCCGCCCACACTTCTGCTAGCCATTTGGTCATCCTTTTCAAATCTATCTTTTTAGGGGGGTTTTCTCTCCCCCTCTATCCTTTATCTGCATGATAAAACGTCTGTTGGGCGTCTGAAGCCTTCAAGAATAGAGGACAACATCCGCAATTGTGCCAGTGAACAGTTGTAGCAGACAATTAGAGTTTATCTGTGATAGAGGCAGACAAGAGCGGGGTCACAGGCATTCCCTGTGGGACCTGAGCCCACTGAGACACTCAGACACACACTGGGATCTGGACAAACATTGTCAACACAGACACTCCGGAAGTCTGATCTCATAAAAAATAGAAAAAAGCTGCTAACATCTGTCACGATGGTCTGAAACACTTTACAATTTAAAAACCTATTTAAAAAATGTTTTGTTTCAGGAGCCAAACTAAAATATAAAGTGAGATGCTATCCCATGTTAGACGCCAAAGCTTTGATTTTGCACAGCATGAAAATGAACAAAATAATAATAAACATCTATGATGCTATACTCCCTGGTGTACAAAGAGTACGAGTTAAGCATGTATTGGTATTTGCCAATAAAAAGTAGCAATGACATTTTTTTATTTATTTTACCAACAAAAAATAAGGTAAATGGTATCCCACTCGCGAGGCCACCTGGTGTGTCTGTAACAAAGCAGATATGCTTTCTCCCTTGGCTGGTCAGGGCCAGGACTGCAGTCAAGCACAAAGGACCAGCTGACGCCTTGGCTTTTCAACTCATCTCAAAATCCCACTTCCTCTCAGACAATACCAAAATACATTCATGATATGCTTGAACTGCCACCTGAAATAGCGGGGGGGGACACACATCGACACACACACACATGCAGATCGCAGATGCAGGCATATGTAGGAAGATTCATGGAGGGAGGATATTTCATTTAGGTGTTATCTGCCTGTGTAATAATTAAACTGATTTCCCTTCTCCCCAGGCTAATGAGTATTCCCTCCCTGCCCTGAACCCTGGCCTGGATGAAGTAAAGCCCTCCAGTACCAACCCAGACCTGGGCCCCAGCGTTTCACAAAGCTACCCTGTAGGTAAGATCAAGTGCCCTACAGCCCGCCCATCATGCTACCCAGCCACAACTTCAGCTGAGGGGATTACTGTTTGGGAAAACTGTAATAGACGGCGTGGAGGGAGAGAAAACATCCAAATATGTTGTGTAATCACATGGCATATTCTAATACTGAGCCCAAAAATAAAACAATTACTAAACCCAAAAAAATAAGTAAGTGTGCAGATTATTTTTTCTTTGAAATTCCATTTGACTCTGAGCTGAAAAGGTGGTCCAACGTGATAGAAGCTGTAGCAGCCGTCATTCATCTCATTTTGCTGAGTAAGCGGGGAGTGTTGGGGGGGAGTTCTGTCACTGTTTGACAAGGACCTCTGATGTCAGCACATCAGAAATATGATTGTGTACTACCGAGCTAAACTGGCAAGGTCCTACAAGTCACGAGGAGGGGGGGGGGGGGGGGGTCCTGGTGATTGAGAGTTTTTGTAAGATGTGCCTTCTGTTTGGTACTTTCAAGACCCATGAGTAATTTGCCTTTGTGAATATTCCATAGCATGTACACGGCTGTGATCATTTTCTCTCCCCTACTTTCTCTCTCTCTCTCTCTCTCTCCCTCTCTCTTTTCTCTCTCTCTTAGTTTCTCCTTTTCTCTCTCTCATCTCTTCTCTTTCCCTGTCATAGTTAATGACTGCCTCGCTAATTGAAATATTGTTTAATTGTTGCCACTGTTATTACCAAGAAGAAGGTTAAGTTTACTGAAAGTTTACGATTACTGTCAGGCCCCAAGATTAATATACAGAGCTTTTATTAAAATTCATACAATTATGCAGCAGTCATCAAAGGCAATGAGTTCTGTGTAGAGGGGAGGACAGGGTGATTGAAAACTGCAGTGGCCCCCCTTGCAAATGATAGCCGGGCAGCCTTATGAGAAAAGAAAGGGCCCTTTTCCCATTAATACGGGGAGGTAGATTTTCCCTGTAAGTCAGGCCTCGTGAGAAGCAAGGTGTGTGCTTGTCCTTTGTGCCCCCGTGGTGGTATGAAAGCAGGCCCGGTTCGGCTGGGTCACTGTAGGCAGGTGGCTTTGTTTTCACCTGGAGGCTTTAGAGGCTGGAAGTCTCCACTGAGGGGCCCAGAGAAGGTGTGCCTCCTTGCTCTTTGGGGGTGGAAAGACAAACAGGAGAAAGAACGTTGGGTTAGACACACAATGTGTTGTGTTCAAAAAATATATATATTTACTTACAGTGTTGAGTTTCAGTTATGTCCAAATGAATAATTTACCATAACCTCTTGAATCGTATAAATGATATACCTATAATTTTTTATCAGAGTGATAGCATCAAGCCTAAACTACCAGGATTTGGCTTTTACTTATTACTTGGTTGATGGTTGGCTTGGTTTTCCATTAGTGTCTATGAGTTGTGTTCAGGTGTGTGGTTTCACAAATGGCTGAGCATTATATCCTACTTGATGGCGCTGAACTCAGCCCCCAAAAATTCAAGCCATGCAAAAAGTACCAGATCATCTTTAGCATTTAGGCCCACATCCAATTTCAAATTAATTGTGTCTTTACTGGGGAAAGAACTGGAGATTACGTTTATCGTTAAAATGTTTTCCAACACCAATTAAAATGCCCGCAGTTATTGATCTTGTTGATGTTGTGTCTTGAAATTTGCATAATCTATTAAAAATGAATGATTCATGAGCTGTCTGTTTCCAGCAGAGATCAGGATTCTCAGTGAACTGAAAGGCTTGAGAGATATACATCTTTTGTGTCCTCTGCTTATCCTATTAGGGTTCAAAAGTACCTGCAAAGCAGGCTCAAATGAGAAAGGGATTTAAGGGCATTGTGCACATCATCGGAATTCAGAGGCAAGAAACCACTTCCATTAAAAACATTATTTTTCTCCCTCTCCCTCCTATTAATGGTGCATTACCTGCTAAATAGTCCCTATTACCCCCATATAAGAAACACCATAGGGTTTCATGAATATGTGTATGGGACAATTGTATATTGTGTGGTAATTTCTATTGTTGATATGGGAAGTTATTTCTTTGATGAATTTCCTTATAGAAATACATTTCATTTCAAGTGGCCCTTAATCTTCTTCATAAAGACTGCTTAAAATTCATAAAAAGTGAGTGTTGGGTGAAATTATGAATAGTGGAAAATGGAGCAGTGAATGTTTGTGTGTTTTTGAGAAATAAATGGGAGAGATTGTCATTATGATGAAGCTCTATTGTCCAGAAATTTCTACAGTACTTTCGTATCCTGAACTTCCTGAAAGCAATCAGTATAGCATTGTATTGATGGGGTTCTCTGATTCCTCTGAGTGTGGAGTCAATTCCCTTGAGTTTTCAAGAGGAGTTTTGAGCATTGCTTTGGAGTGAGCACACACTGAAGTCTTTTCACAAACATTTCCTGCTAAGCCTGTTAATGTGAGTCTCAAAGGGCTTTAAGCCCCTGAGTCAAATACAACCCTCAACCCTCTTCCCTGAATCCTGACAGGTGCTTGAGAGGCCTCACTTGAGAAAACCTTATAGGTCTCTAACCCCACTTAGAAACAAAAGTAAGATTAACTACAAAAATCATTCAGATTTTTTAAACAAAGACGTAGGACAAGGGTTAACTTTTGGCAGAAGTATAGAGAAAGACTGGTGCTGCCCAATGAGCAGCAAGCAACAGTCATCCAGTCGTCTTCAGTTCCTGATGCATGGCCTGATGATAAACTGCTGGCCTGTCTTCCTCCTGTGGGTCCCAGGGCCCGGGCCCTGGAATTAATGCTTATTTCGTTTTCACAAAAGCAAACTAACCTTTGAGCACACATTTGATAATGAATGACTTTCACCCAGTGTTGGGGGAATTAAAGCAATTTGGCTCTCCAAACATTCTTTACTTAGTTGTAATTAATTAGGGTACAGAGATTTTTGGCTGGTGATAAATTGCTTCATTCTGCATATAGAAAATAGAGGTCAAAGATTTTGGTTGTTGTTGTAGCAAACATGAAGGTGTCCCTGTCATGGTAAATTTAATACTCTTGCTACCAAAAGAGTCATTCGCAAATGACTTTCCTGCTGTGCCAGATAAAAAGAAGGTCAACTGTGTTTCCAGTCAGTGGTTTGAGAAAACTGAGGTAAATACAGAATTGTTCATTATTGTGAAAAGAACTACATGGCCTAGTTCCTCCTCACGTTGTTGCGGGTGGTGAAGATGCTTGTGGGGCTGTACTGTAACTGTATTTCAGTGATGTAATCAGGATTTGACAGGTTCGGTTTATAGGGTTGTGTTTTGGACCATCTGCAATATCACACTGTTAGTTTCTATGTTCAGTGATCTTGAACGCAGCTCATGCAGTACATTGGGCAAGTGCTCTAAGTGGATATGTTTATGTAAAGGACCTCTATTGATTGCCTATATACATTTTTTTCATTCAGATGATAATCGTGCAAATACAAAGCTCTGAATGTGAAAAGGTAGTCCTCTGGTAGTTGGTTTGAAGTCTATGGTAGTGGTGGATGTTTGTTTTAAGATTAGCGTAGATTGATTATAGCCTAATAATAATACATCATGGCTTACCAAAATGGCTTAAACAAACACTAGGGATTTCAAATTTCTAGTTCACATTTTTAGTCCGCTCCACTCCTCAAAGGCCTCATTTCCCAAATTAAGACAGAATTCAAAAGGCCCTTGTCATGAATACAAACCACCCACATTAATCTTTGAATATGACTTGTGCGCAGAGTGGAGAAAAAAATAGGGCAGGAGAAAAAATAGTTTTTATTTGCTGGCGTTCAATCTAAGAAGCCTGTCAGTGAATGTAGCTGTTATACAGAAGCCCTTATTTAATGAGGAATCTCTACACACATCTTCTGTTGTAAAACAACAATGGCTAGGAGACAGCTAATGAGGCTATCATGCAGTACTCAGAGCTCCCCCAGCCGGCCCCTCGCTGAAAGAAGGACTTTCAATGAAGCAACAGTCACAGAACATCCACTTGTCTCCGGCTTTAACAATGCACAAACACAAAATATATAGGCCGATGGATGACTGGAATTGGAGTAAAGGAATTGTAATGATGCGAGTTTGCTGCATCATTATTACACTAGGTTGCTGGGATTTCCAAAGTAGGGGAAATGAGAAACACATTTTTAAATATGTCTATTTACATTGTTTTATTTACCTTGTATCATCATGCTATCAGATAAACCATTATCATTCACTTTTTTGTGATTGAGTGTGCGGTCTCAAACCTGCTTAATTCCCAGTTATGTTTATTTAAAGAGACTAAACAAGCTTGTGAGGTGTGACCAAAAGCATCAGTCCGTAAGGTGGCCAGGAAACTAAGGAGCCTTTAGCTATTGTGCCCTTCTTAGTCCCAAACACAATGGGTTCTTAGTTCTCTTTTGTCTATGCTGTTGTCCTTGCATACTGCCCATTTGCCCCCTACCACACACATACATACACACATATACACACACACACACAGCCCCTTCTCCCTGTTGGACCCCCCACCCAGTCCCACTGCTCCCTTTGACTTATGTGCACTGGCTTGTCGCTGACTAATTCCTATTACAGATGACTGGTTTAGCATGACCTCACTATTCTTTCCTCGAGGCATTACCACAAGAACAATTTCCTAGCTCTAGGAAAAAAGTTGATCATTGCCCAGGTGTTTGTATTGTAAAAGAAGCATTGAATTGTAAAGTTACAAACGTAGCCCCCCTCCTGTGTTCATTCATCATGTTATACTTGTTGACAAATCCAAATTCATCATTACTGTCATGAGTCATATTTTTTCTCTTCTTTCCTGTGTCTTGGAATGTGCGTGTACTGTATGCGTGTGTGTGTGTGTGTGTGTGTGTGTGTGTGTGTGTGTGTGTGTGCGTGTGTCCGCGCACATACAGTACTCTACATGCTCATGTCATTCTCTCATCTTATGCCCTGTATGTATCTCTCCTCCATTCGGCAGAAGCCCTCATCCATCCATCCTCAGCCTGCGTAAAGCCAGAGCCATATGAGGCCTCCAAGGCTCCTTTCACCCCCTCCTCCTCCTCCTCCTCCTCCCTGGCAGGCCTGGGCCTGGTGGACTTCCAGCCCTGCCACCCTGCCCTGTCACTAGAGGCCCCAGCCCATTCATACAGTGGCCACCATGGCCCCCTCTACGGCCAGTATGCAAGCCAGCCTATTCTAGCAGGTACATAACCCAGAGGTGGCATGCTTACTTTTAATTTGATCTTTTTGTTTTTTTTTTGTAAACAGTACAGGCGAGTCCCTGTCATGCAGTGGGAAAAATCAACATGAAATTTTAAGTTACACGCCAAGCTTTACAGGCAGTTAACATGAGCACAAACACCGAAAACATTGCTTTTTATAATTTATTTCCTCAAACAGTAATAGCCAATCACAGCACCTGTGTTATGTCTATCCCAGTGCTGTAGCTAGCCTATTTCCCATGCGAGCTGCCGTTAACTGGAAATAACTGAAAACGCTGCATTCTGCTCCAGCCTCCACGATGCTGGGCTCTGTGGTATCATGGGGTATTATGGCCAATGGCTCGCTCATTAATGCTCAATTGGGAGCTGACTCGTTCTTTGAGTCACAGTGGCTCTTGCTGCTGACAATAATGTAGCAGGGGGCCCACTTCCACCCAGCCTTGACACCCGGCCAGACCGGGGGCTACGTGCGGCAGCTAAAAAGGCCTGGTGGCAAGGGGAGGACACCCAGCCGTCACTCCCAATTACAGAGCTGAATACGGAGCGCCTCCGCTTGGCCCCGAGTGACGCTCTGTAGAGAGGCCAGCGTGGACGGGCTTTATAGCTTCCCTAGGCCCTAAACAGGAGGAGGGAGGGAGGGAGGGAGGGAGGGAGGGAGGGAGGGAGGGAGGGAGGGAGGGAGGGAGGGAGGGAGGGAGAGAGGGAGAGAGGGAGAGAGGGAGAGAGGGAGAGAGGGAGAGAGGGAGAGAGGGAGAGAGGGAGAGAGGGAGAGAGGAGAGGGACAGCTTCTGGACTGAAGATCAGCAAAGCGTGCTATGTTTAGACAAGTCTGAATGCCCGTAATGAAGACACTTCTCCACGTACTTTGATTCCCTTTCTCCCTTGTGGCCATTTGTCTTTTTTTTCTTACTTTCCATTTAGGGTCTTGGGGGTGGCAGAGTGACACTCTCTGGTGTTGACGGTATAGAACTTGGGAGTCATTAGACGAGGACTCTGTTGACTGGTTTCGTGATACCATAGACAGATCAAGAAACCACTGCACACTTATCAGAATAATAGCTGTGATTGTTTGTCGAGTCTTTACCGTTCAGTAGCAGATGTTTGTTCAAATCAAAAGAGAAAGATGAGGTGTGAATTTACCCTACACAGGCTTTGGTGCAAGGCAGAGTTGTTTACTGGAAAGAGTCTACATTTTCAAGGAGGTGTACACTGTACCAGAGTCCACTTTACAATACACTACTGTGTACATTGCATTTACAAACACTGCATTTTGACTGTATGGTACATATTTATATTCATGCAACGTTTCCTTTCTCTCCCCAGGTCGGGATATGGCCAACACAACCCTCCCTGGGTATCCCCCTCATGTCCCTCCGACAGGCCAGGGCAGTTACCCCACATCAACACTTGCTGGAATGGTTCCTGGTGAGTGACAAGCATGTCTTCCTTCATATACATATATATCTGTATTTATTTAACTCCTTTGCGTTTTGTCAAACCAAATGGTTTGTGAGGTACATTGAGGGAGCTGATCAAATTCACAAGATCTATGTGTAAAGTCAGGAGAGGGTTGCACTCAAAACAGGTTAGGACATCGGTCTGTGTGGACACCACCCAAAAGGCTACATCACCACAGAGTGTGCTTGGACCAGAAGGGTCAGTTCGACAAGTATCAGAAACAGGTGTACTCTCCATTGACATTCCTTGTCAGCTCGATGTCTTCCCTGTTTGGGGCGTTTCCCTCCAGCCGTCAGTGGACAGTGCCAGCCCTCTCTGGTCTCTCCGGCCCAGCTGCTCCAGTGCCCCACGCCACCCCCCTTTCTACTTAACCTGCAGTTCAGGTTCACAGCAAACAGTTAGGGGTCAGAAGACAGAGGCATGGGAGAACAGTAAATATTTAAATCAGTATCTCTCAGAGGGGGCAAAGATAGTGTTTCACTACCATCCACCAGGATGTTTTGATGCTGTGCTCATGCTCTTGTCCACATACGCACATTCGAACACACACACCAAAACAGCCCAGCCACCTGCCACCATTTTTTTCTAGCTGATCGACCCGTGTGGAAACGACTTCCAATCGAGTGCACAGCTGTGTTAGCAAATCATTCGATGATTACAAGAACCTACAACCCAAAACTTAGAACCTTGGGGCTCACCGGGTAGAGACACTCATGCTGAGACCTTATTGGCCGAGGCCCTAACCCAGCATCCCGGGTTCGATCCCATATCAGGCATGTCTTTTTTTGTATGTCTTCCCCTCTGTTTCCCCAACATTTCAAGTCTAATGTTCCCAGTCCGATAAAGTTGAAAAAAGGCACAAAAAAAAATATATATTTATAAAAATGTGTTTATCCATTCATGATTTTGCCCATGATTTTACCAGAAAGCTGTCATTTTTCTCTGCATGTTTCAAATTGAGCTACATCATCTCAAAGAAACAGCATTACAGTTTTTTCATTCACATGTTTTCTTTATGTTGGAAAGCCACTGGTTGTGGTTTTAGGGATATGGCGCGATCCCTTGACAGATCATTTGGATTTGAACATTGCAGGGTTTTAAAATGTGGTTTGAAACCAGGTTTGGTTCCTTGTTCATTTTTTCAACAATCACAAAGACTAAGATGGGGGGATAGAGGGGTCTGCTTTATCCTGGTTAAGTGGACTCCTCCATTCAACTGACCCACAGCCACAAAGATTTACTGACAGGCCCCCCAAACACTGTAAAACCCGAAAGCCATTCCTCACCAGCTTCATATAAAATCGAGTCTTTATTGTCTCATAAAAGAAAGAAACGTGTTGGACCTACAGCGTTACTCACTGACATGGTCTAAGTTGCATCCTGAGCAATGAAACTCTGTAGAGCAAAAACCGTTGACCTGAGGGTTAGTATTTTGGTGTTCCGTTCAAGAAGGGCAGGAAAAAGATGAGCCAATTCCAAAAAATGGGACATGGAAGGCTGTTATGTGGTTTTTACATAGTAGCATGACATTACTTTTGCATTACATTGCATTAATTATGGTGCTCAATTTCAGGGAGTGAATTTTCGGGGAACCCCTACAGTCATCCACAGTACACAACCTACAACGAAGCCTGGCGCTTCAGCAATCCAGCATTACTAAGTGGGTATAGTACGAGATAGTAATTTGCAGCACATTTTCAACATGGAGAACAATGTAAAAAAAAATATCTTATTTACATATATTGTCTAGGTTTAATTGTTTCTTATAATATGTATATCTGTAAACATGTAATGTTGCGAGTATGGTTGTTTGAAATGGTGCGTTGTTCTGTTAACTTCCAGGTTCCCCTTACTATTATAGTGCCGCATCCAGAGGCTCCGCCCCCCCCACTGCTGCCACAGCCTATGACCGCCACTAGTTACCATGGAAACCAAATAAACCTACAGGACCATGGCTTCAGCCTCCATGTTGCCCCGGTGTGAAGGGCATGTTCTACGGGAACGAGGGCAGCTCTACAACATGTCACACACACTCCACACAACAAACAACTAATCATTGGACGATTCCTTACTGTGGAGCTGCAGTCAAACTCCTATTCTTCAATCTGAAAGACTGTACATTATCAGAGACGCTGAACGACACAATATATACATTATACAGAGATTTAAAAAAAAAAAGACCAGGATTTTTTCTTTTTTTACTCTCCCTTTAATGGTTGTCCCTCTCTTTTTCTTCTTTATGGACCAATACATTCCTTTTCTTGACTGATCTCGATGAGGACGCTGTCCTAAGCTTACAGTGGCAGCCCTTCTTCTGCATCTCTCCTATTGTATTCCAGGGGTGGTGCATGAGATCCATGCAGAGGACATGTGGGCTGCAGCCAGGTTATTTGTTCCCATTCATACTGTCATTTGTAACCAACCAAACTTGCAGCATGAATAAATCAATTGCTTTTTTTATGATGCCATGAGAAGATTATTAGGGCAAGTTCTCTGTGATACACAATCAGATGTAAAAAAGAAAAATAAGTGACAATACGTAAAAATAACACCTGAATTGAAAATAGAGGAATAAGGAAATGTCATGGTCTTCTATTTACACGGTTTTAAAAACTAGAAAATCTATTCCTAAAGATTTTTATTTTGTTTCTATTATTGATACATTGTGCTGAACTACTGACGGTTTGGATTTAGTTGTAATATTTCTTATTTGTCAGAATACTGGAGGTCATCAGACAAAATATTTTTTTTTTGTTTAATTATTTTGCACTATGTTGGTGGTTTGTAACACTGGAACTGTATATGCAGACTATGACGATGCCTTTATGTATTGTTTTACAGTATACTGTATGGTATTGGTATGAAGAGCCATTTGGTGAAGAATAACTAAACCATTACTTAATGACTGTGTAACATTTTGGTTGTGAAAGGCACTTATTTATGATTTCTAAAATGCTGTCGCTTCATCATTTCCTTAATTTTACTGAGTTCTCTCAAAATGCTTTTGAAACAATTTAGCTTTCTATTTCACCAAACCCTGGGAGTTTTATTTTGTTACTGTTTTAACATGCACTATCCTCACATATTGAACACATTTATTTAACATCCTAAGTTGACATAAGTCTTTGGCATTAAGATATATCACCTTTTGCAATCAACCACTCTATGAACAAAAACATCACGATTTTTTGTTGTTTATCAACACTACTGTTCTTCCACAAAATTCTTATATTGCCATCATATCTTAAGTCTGAAAGGACAGGTCAAAGATTTCAGTGAAAAACAGGGCAAAAAAATGAGTAAATTATTGCCTTAAACGTGTGTTTTCCTCAGATTTCAACTTCCTTGCATGTTTCTGCTTAGACATCATGTCACTTACCCGGTTAGTCAGTCTGAAATTACATTAACTCTAACCTAAAACAATGGGTACCATCATCAGACATACCATACCTGTCAAGTGAATGTACTTTTTACCGCGTTTGCCAAAGACTTAGTTCTTGTTAATGTTTATTTACAGCCTGCATATGCATTCTGAGAGCAGTATTATAGGAAAACACATTGTCCACAAGGAAAGTATATGTATAAATTCTATGCAGTGCAGATGGTCATCATTATGCATATTTAGCTGTAAACCTAAAGGTAGGTGGAATTTATTTAATGTTATGTTATTTACAAATTGTTTATTTGTAGAAAGATTTTGTGTGACGTGAAGACACTTCTTCTCTGTAAATATGGTATTATCACGTTCATATGCTGGCCTCACTTGTACATTTCAATAATAAAGTGTCTGAAATCTTCTAAGTAAAGGTGGATTATTGTTCTTTCACCTGGTCAAAGCTTTGTGTGTTTCTGATCTAGATATGACAGATTTCCTGTTCAAAAAAATATTTATTTATAGATTCTAAGATCACAAAGCAAAATGTGTCTTATTAACTTTACATCTTCCATACCTGATGGAGCGTTTCCTTGACAAAATTGGAGAGGGAGCAAGAAATGGGCATTTGTAAAACTATTCTGTTATTTTAAGTACATTATGGACTGAGAAAGAAAAAAGCCATATTTGGCTAAATTAACCGATTTGAGGACTATTTGTATTGATCATCCGCACCTATGATTGAGATTTTTCAGCATACCTCTTCATACTGCATGTTTTGAAACTACACTGAAACTGTTGAAAGACTGATTCAACTGAAATGTTGTATTTAAGAAACCTTTGACTACATTCCCTACATATTTGGAGCTGCTGTCAACAACTGCAAGTGGTTCAACTGCAAGAAACATTATATCTTGTTGTAAGTAACCAAACCCTCTCAATGGGAGGACGGTTCACAAACACTCCCCAAATGTAAAGCGCTGGCATTATGCAACTTAAGAGGGTGAGAGGTAAACTCTGACCAGAGCATATCGATGTAAATACTGTAAAGATGGGATATAACATACTCATCATGATATAAAATAAATTATAGCTTCAATTGCTATTCCAATACCGTTTTGAAAAGAAAAAAATACATTTTACATAACCGTTTAAATGCTTGATTAATTCATTGTCAATATGCATATTTCTGAAACCAGTAGTTGAGGACAGAACTTTGAATTCAATATCTCCATTTTGCAACAGACAAGTAAGTAAAATGTATCCCCCCATTTGATCACCCCAAGAGATATTTTGATATAACCGAAATTGAATTAGAATTATAACAAGCAGACTTCAGGGTAAAAAGAGTACTTTGAGAGGATAAGGATTACAGTGAGAATGCCTCTGAATGTTTTCTCTGTGTTTTGGATCACTGAGCACACAGAGTATTTAACCTCCCTATGCTTTGTAAAACAGAATTATTATTTCTTGCAATGAGGCGGAATTCAATTAGTGTGACGTTACAGAGAGAGGTTTATGCAGGAAATCCCTCTGAAGTATAATTCACCCTCTTTCTCTCTTTACGATTGATGTTCTCTTAATCCCTTCACCACCCTATGCTGAGTGACTTATTTGCATCATTATTGATTTATAATAAGAACGAAACTGTCCTGATTAGCATTGTGCAAGTTGCGAAGGATTTGGGTTGTGCACAGGAGATTACATAGGAAGGCTAGAAAGTGTTTTTTGCATATTGTATACACTTAACTGTTGTCCCAACATGTACAATATATTACATACTGTACATTTACATGAATGTGTAAATCTCATTGTCGATACCAGATTCCATTCTCTAGTCCTGCTTCTGTGTTTCCCAAAAGCATTTCAATGCTGTGTTGGTTGCACACATGTAATAGTGATGAGTGGATTTTAATCCATCTGCAAGGAACATACATCAACCTGAACGCTTGCCAGACACAATTAGCAACCCCCGCTGCCTTTTCCTATTTGACAAAACTAATACATTAGATTATGTGAAATTAGCAGTAATAGGCTGGGCTGCATTGGTGTCCATCCATTGGACCTTCTACCACTACAGTCTTGTCACCTACTGACTAGCCTAATAGGGATTAGATGATTTTTATGGAAAGAGATTAATAACGACCTCTGAAAGTACATGGGGAGAGGGGTCTTGAGCTCTTTCACTCCCTCACTCTCCAAAAAAGAGACACTTTTTGATTGTAATTCAATTTCTCTGCCTGTTGTTTATTTCATGGCTCCCCTGTGAAGCATCAAAAGCGGATGTTCTGTCAGCCCCTAACTGTCGTATATGTTTGTCATTCACAGCCCTTGTTAAAAGAAGAAAAAAAAACTCTCAACTCCTTCCCTTTCCCCCAGCCGAGAATTCCCAGTAGTAAAATTATTCCATTTAGATGGAAACTTTTTTGTCACTCCCCTGTCTAAATTGGCATATCTGGCTTCTCTCGCGGAAACCAATAAACTGTGAACCCGGATGCATCTGTCAATCAAGCTCATCTTTACTGCAGCCTGCCAGATGAAAACAACATCCACAGGAAGAAAAAAAACATATCTGAGATCGGATGAGCTGATTGGCTCTATCAGCAAGGCATTACAAAAAGCACCTGTCATTGTATTTGCTACTCAAACAATGTGTGGTGGTAGGGAGCCTAGCTTCAAGTCAGAGGTTCAAATCAACAGTGAAAATGCTGAGTCTCTATCAACATCACACGCTGACAGAATTTGTATGGGGGGGGGGGGGGGGGGGTAATTTGGAAAACAAGGGTTCATTCAGGAACAGATAAATGCTGGGTGTTGAAATGTTGATTTACAGGGTCTAGAATGGTCCCTTTGGTAGCAAAGATGTTTAATTAATTTGTGAAAAACAATTGAATTATCTAACCCAGCCATCAGTTTCACTGGCAATGTAATTATTTCTCAGACTGAGTCAGCAGTAATTCTCTAAATGGTTTCCAGTGTTCTCCCCCTTCGCTGTTTATCCATTTGGGCTAACTCAATAGACTGCTCTCCAAAAATAGAGAGACTTACCCTGTAGTGTACGTTGTCTTTGGGTTCAAGTAAGTCTTAGATCACATGATTTGGTTGGTGGGTAAGAATTTTTTATTTTATTTTCATCAACACATTTGAAGATTTACACATACACCTATTTGGTTTGCTTCAAGAGGACTGAGGTAGATTCTCAATAGTTACGCTATGATTCTAGATCTGGTATTTTGACTTTTAAATAGTGTAGTGTCATACTATAACCCCAACGTTGACCTAATTTATTTCTAATCATAATGTGTGCCAGTCAGCTCCAGTTTGCAGATCTTGCTACTGGAATGTGTTTCACTTACTGAGTAATGACTTGATCACTGGGGTGTCAAATGTACAATAAATCCATAAGAATATTGTTTGCTATGACATGCCAAAAAGGAAAAGAGAGAAGACATTATGTATATTTATGTCTCTATGCTGTACAGTATATGTGAACATCAATTTGATGTTATAAAACAGGAAACAGATCTGCTGCTTTATGTGCTGTATCTAATTGGATATGGCAATATATAATCCGATTCTCCGGTATCCATCAATTTCTGTGCTGGACCTGTTTGCATGGCGGTGTCAGTGGGGCAGCCTAGCTTGTTATGATGCCTGAGCAGCAATTATGAGGTAATTTTTGACTCTTGCTGTGTGAGGCTATCCAGGAGACACTTCAGGGGAGGTGCTTAATGAGTGAACATTGATTGATTGAACATAATAAATGCTCTGCTTGAGTGTGAATGTGTGTGTGTGTGTGTGTGTGTGTGTGTGTGTGTGTGTGTGTGTGTGTGTGTGTGTGTGTGTGTGTGTGTGTGTGTGTGTGTGTGTGTGAGAGAGGAAAAGGAGGAGTCGGAGGAAAAGGGTGTAAGGCATGCAGAGGAGGGGGTGTAGAGGCATGTTTCACAGCAACATCCTTTTCAAACGCAAAAATCGTCCACTTATTAGATGTATCATTGCAGGTGACAACTGCACTCAGCCAGA
This sequence comes from Osmerus eperlanus, assembly GCF_963692335.1. Classification (NCBI taxonomy): domain Eukaryota; kingdom Metazoa; phylum Chordata; class Actinopteri; order Osmeriformes; family Osmeridae; genus Osmerus; species Osmerus eperlanus. Next base: position 6,591,569 of record NC_085029.1, on the reverse strand, counting down.
GAAGGGACTGACTGGGTTGGCACCTTAGTCAGATCCCCTGCCACAACTAGGGCCCCTGGCCAACCCCGGCCTAAGCTCGTTTAGCCTTCACCAGTAAATAATGACCCTTAATGGCTATTGTGTGATACATGATGCAATTAAAGCCCAATGCAATGTGCCTTACTCAATGTTAGGAGCCACATCGCTGTGGCTGGGAGTCCCAGAGTCTGGAGAGGGTTAAGGGTCTAACCTGCATGGCCAATCAAGGGGAGGAGTTTCTTAAAGCCAACAGAGGATCTTTTAATCAGCTGGGTCTGTCAGTTGGGCTGGTTGGTTGGCAACCCAGGGAACATGGAGATATTCAGAGGGAGAACAAAAAAGAGAACAAAAAACACAGTTTGATGCAGCCTACCTTTTCTTGTTTAAAGCATTTCAACTAAGGTAGAAAAAATGGAAGTATGAAAAAGGCAGAATCATCAACCCCATCCTTTTTCCCCCCATAACCCTGACTCCTCCCACTCCCCCCTAACCCCCACTCTCCCAACACCCAGTCACTGTCAGGCCAAACACATGATGAATTGCCCTGTCAACAGAATTCATTCAGGGACCAATTAATTCAGCAGAAATGAACTAGAGCCATCAGTCGCTGAAAAACTCAGAGCAAAGAGAGCAAAGTAGCTCTCTTTGGAAGAAAGAGAGGGAGCAAGAGAGCAAGGGGGGAAAAAGACAGGGAGGGGGGTAAAGGGGAAGAGAGAGGGAGAGAAGGAGAGAGGGTGCCGAGGGAGAGCGGTGGAAGTTAGCCTGACAGGAATTGGTCATTTAATGCTTTAGCGCTCTGGAGACAGCCCCTGTCATACAGGAAGCCATGACAGGGCTCCCCTGGTACTTTATTTATTAATTATCCAGAGCAGCGAGGGGCATTTAACTGTCTCACTCCAGGCCTGTCAACTCGACTTCTTGTCATTTCCTTTCCATAAACAGATCCTTTAACACCGCGCAGAGGTTAATAGAATGAAATCCACCCACCTACTGAAAAATATACATTTTCCAAGGCAATACATTACAATTCCCTCCAAAGATTTCATTTACTGCAAACTGACTGCAAGGGTTTAGGGTGTAAATCTTGGACTATTTTCTTCATAAGTGAACCGTTCATAAATCAAATCAGATGATCTTCGTTCAGCACTTTTTGTAAGATATTACTGTCTGTTTTTTGAGAGCCTGAAGCATCAAAGACCAAACCTGAAAAAAAACTAAAACAAAAACTTTTTCTTTAAGCTATCAAACGTGTCCCTCTACACACTCACATCCTAACAATGTAGGTAATCAAATTAACTTTGTCCCTCTTTTATACTGCAACTTTGTCCTATAGCAACTTTTCAGTCAAAAAAGCAACATTCAATCAATGTAATACAAACTACAGGGTAGACATCCATATGGCTGACACAACACTGTTGAGGTAGTAGGAAACTCAATGAGACTAGAGTCCACCGGTCTGGCCAAAAGTTTGATTGCTCCTTTTGTGTGATGTTGATCAGGGAGTAAATATTTGATAGGCTCTTTTCTTCTGCCAGGCATGGATCCCAGGGTAAGAGGAGGACAGGGTGGCAGCAGCTGTGAAGCTGTAATGCCGACAGGTATTCCTTTACCAAGATCAACACATGCAACCTGAGGCCAATCACTAGTGTAAACGTCCCATAGTTCTCCAGGCTATCGGAGTACAATAAAGAGCCATTAGAAAGAACGCATTGTAACCTCTGTTCAGTCTACCAAGCGCTTGAGTGTCCGTGTGTGTGTCCCAACGTTCAATACACGTGTATCCTGGTGTTCGACACGCACGCGAGTCACACACCAGGTCGCGTGGTGTACTGTGCAAAAACTCTGCAGACAAACTGATCTCGACAGATGACGAAAACAGACAGAGAGAAGGATATAGAGGAAGTGGAAGAGATAAGGAGATGTGCTGCCGTATATAATTAATTAAATGGGACTAATTAGGAACATGAGAGCAGGTGCCAGGCTATGGGCTGACAGCACAGACAGCGAGACAACAGGAGAAGAGAAAAAAAAATCTATGGGTAAGGGGTGTAACGTGACAAGAAGAAGGACAAAGCAACTTTCTGCGTTTTGTCACATGAAACCTCCAAGGAATATATGTGACAGAAACTGGAGACCCAGACGCCATGGGGGTCTCTCCTTTGTTTCACTCAGATTTTCATTTCACCAATTGGTGGTTTATGCAAGCGAGAGATTTCTCTACCCCTCATTATTCCAGCATATGCCGAGGTATGCTTTAGGTGAGGGTGTTGAATAAGTGTGGAATAATTGTAATGACTCAAAATAACGGACCCATGCCATTTTTGTTCACTTTGCATTAAAAAGAACATTTGAGGGGCTGCTCTCAACACTGATGGCATCTTAGCTCAAGCGGATGTGTGCTCTTCTGTGTGTTGCTTTAGCTTCCTACCTGTTCAGGTGTCTAGGGTCACTGTGCTGTGTGACATGTTGCGTGTGCACCAAGCTGGTGGCCAACCAAACAACCGCAGCCATTTGCTTTTACAGAGACTATCTGTGAACAAGAGGTGGGCCATTAGTTAATAAACTGTATTCTAGGAAGAGCCTGGGAAAGTACAAAATAACAACCCCCCATAGCAGTACAGTTTTCCACCTGAGGAGAAAGTCCGGCATCAGTAGAAGAGGCTCAGAAGGGGCATCAGCCTATTTTATCACAATTTGCTCCCTAACCAGTTACAAATGTGGCATGTGATGACAATAATGAGGCTTGATGTCACTTAGCCTTTGGGCCGTGTGTGTGGAATCGTAAAACAGGACGTCAGTGCTCACCGGGTCCCCACTCAGGGCTCCCCCCCTGCACACAAGGTGACAGACACCTTGGTTAGAGGGAGAGACGCCTCTCTAACAGTGTTATAAATTACTGTAGATCCCATTTGTGTCAGTGGAGGCAAGTGAGGGGAAAATTCAACATCAGCCTATTTATTCATTTACTTATTCCCGGTCGTGGGGTTTGCTGGCAGTCTGCAGCCGAGGAACAATTCTGTGGAAGAGGGCTCTGCCTCAGACACAAATGTGTTAAGTTAAAAGCCACCATCCTCCACAGCCACAAGACTAAGTCCAGTTAGAAGAAGACAGGGCAACATGCCAAGACATAGATTTGTAGAATCTTTCTACACAATTTGACAAAATGGCTACAAAATAATGTTTACATTTTTTCTTACAATTCTGTAAACACTTAATAAAGAGAATGTTTTGGAAGTATTAAAAGTTATTTACTGGCAACATATACAACAGTTCAGCATGTTAGAATATCTGCAAAGCTCATGATCAAAATATAAAACATGTTGTGAGTTCACACATATATTGTAGATACAATTCCAATTCTATAGCTGCCATTCTGAGTAAAGATCCTTTAACTATAAAATTACTTAACTATAGGTAAAAGTAGATGTGATAAATTAAAAGGAGTCTAGCAAACATTCCCAGCTTCTGATTTAGGCAGTCGATAATGAGTGACTGAGGACAGATCTTGAAAATAGGCATTTCCCAGAAAACCATGCCACAAGTAATTTAGAGGGTCAAAGTGATAGATAGCTCAATATGTTTTTTCCTTGTGTCAAGTCTGTCAATTCACCAAAAAGAAGTTCAAGCAGAGACAGAGAAGGGCATTCTTTTAATTATCTAGGGATGGCTTGGACTGTGTATCATCATTAGTTTGACTAAATAGCGGTGGTCAGTGACTGAAGTAGTAGCAAACAGCACAATTAAGAGACTGTGGAAGGAGAGGTATATTCAATTTGAAAGCCTTCTTTCTTAATCCATCTCCCCTGATCATGTAGAACGCTGAGCTATGGGTTTTTACATTCAATTACAATAATCAGGTTAATCCCTAGTAAAATGTCAACATTTTAATCAAGAACTAGCAAACTATAGCAAAACTTAAAATGCTTCTGAACTTGCCTGCCCTAAATCTAAATGTCTCTATTAGACTACTCGTGTTTTCTGAGTCTCGTTGTGCCTTCTTTTGAAATTATTTGAAAGTACTTAATTGCATCTAGGATGGAATTTAATATAAAAGAGTGTGTTCCTGCTGCACAGTTCCCTCCTAGTTTCCCTTTCAGTTTGGTAAATATGCCTAAAAGCTAAGACAGCAGAGATTAGTCTTAAACCTACACGGTAACTACAACAATGAATAGCTTGAGAGAATACACTTGGGAGGTGTTGACATACTTTCTCAACATTAATCTGTTGTTACTTGGTCTCTTTCTCCCAGTGCACCCCTAACCTGGTAGTTAATCCCTGAGTGCACTTGCTCAGTAACCCCAGCAGGTGCACAGGGGAATTTATAAACACAGCTGTTGAGCCTCAACCTTTAAACTTTCCAGTCTTCCCCCACCTCAGCTTGACAGAAACCATGTTTTGGCAGTTTATTGCACACAATGAGTCTCCTCTCCTACCCATTTGCAAGCATAAATGAGTAAGGATTTATAAAATAAAAATGTGTTTGTAGAAACGTCATCATCCTTGTCTGTGTTTCATAAAACATGACAATAGCAGATGTCTCTCTGTTTGAATGAATTTTCTATCTTGCTTTGCATTTTCACTTGTTAAAGTGTCTTTGTCTTTGTCTTTAGCTGCCCCTGCATGTTAGTCCTGATTACCTAGGAAATACCCTGCTCCCTGCCTTTAATCAGAGTGGACAGAGGTTAGAACAGCTCAATATAAGAGATAACCAGTCTTTGATCCAAACAGCCATGCAGAACATACAAGCAATACCATCAGAAAATGTACTGTCAGGCATTTTGGATTTAAATTACACCTTATTAACCTAAGACTTGTGTGGACAGAGGGTCCGGAGACGTTTGACAGACAGTAATGGAATGTGCCTGTGAATGGGAGTCAGAAAACAAGGCAGTGTCCGAGAGAAGAGGGCTGCGGCGAAGCTTTAAAGGGCCGGGGAGAACAGTCTCCATGTTGATTCTGTAAGATCAATTATAACTTCCTGCCGAAAGATACAAACAACATGGAAGAATTGTCACAATTCCATGCACCTGTCATGCATTTCCTTCTATTAAATGTGCGATGTATAAGAACAGCCTTGGCTGATCAAGATCAGTGAACAGTCTCGTGCCGGCAGATGTCTACCTGCTTATTTCTGGAGAGAAAAAAGTCAACATTGTTGCTGTGAAGCATTCTTATCATAGAATGTTTCTGTTTTCACTTATTTGCCATGTACTAGTTAATAAACACACTTATGTGAAAAGGATTTACTGACAGGATTCAAAGAAATTAGATTAAATTACTAGAGTTTACTACTTCTAGAGTTTAGAAGAAGGATGGTAGAGGGGATCATTTCCCCATAGACCGGTATGTAAAGCATATCTACAGAGAATGTAATCCTATTACCCTATTGAAGAAGCACGCCCCTAATTAATAAAAATCTTCTAATTATGATTGCATTTTTAACAATACTCCTGGCCTTTACACTCCTCTCATTGTAAATTGTAAATTGGTCCTCAAATCAGTGGTCGTTTTAAATCCCCCTGGTTTGTAAAAAAAATATTTAAGGGGTCAGCTGAAAGAAAAAGAAGAAAATCTGAGCATCCAAAGGTGCTTCGGGCGTTGCCATCTGACTGAGCACAATGCCTTTCCAGAAATACCTGAAGGGAAAAATTATTTCTCTATCACCAAGCAAATGAGTAGATTTTTTCTATTAATTTACAGGGCACTGTGTTTTCCAATTTGGAGCGCATCTCCTCTACTTTTCCTCGCCTGTGTGCTTCAGGGCGAGGTGGAGGCTAGTTTCTCTTCATCTCCTGGTACTTAAATTAAAACGCAACTGGCTAGATTGCTGGAAACCGCAGGGCTAGGTGATAAAGCAATTAAGGCCTTCTAATTCCTTTCCCAGAGAAGGGACAGCCAAGGAAGGCCCATGAGAAAATTAATGTGTATATAATGAAGTCCTCTAGCCTTTTTTCAATTCATGTTTTGGTCTCATTGCTCTTTGGGGCTCCTTTGTGTGGATAGGTGTCCTCTCTGCGTGTCCGAGAGATGAAAACAGATCTGTGGTTAATGGGTTCTCTGTGGACATGTGAGGTCTATTATGGAGTCATTTAGAAGTGAATGGGAGGACTGGAGGAGGGAACCCAGTCTAACTAGTGGTCGCACAAAGATACCTCAACACTGGTCAGGCACAGGGCAACCTTGCAGTGGAAGGTGCATCTACAATGACGGAGTTAATCTATGGATGGACATAACAACATCCTTTAAAGCATTTGGGTTGTGTTAGACACTTATAGGGACGTATCCATGGAATATCAGCATGGGAGACGTCTGCTTTCCAGTTTCTATTGTGATTAAGTTCATTGTGTCGATATTGAACAAAACAGAGGAGAAAAAACTCACAAGAGACACTTCTCCTGTAATGGGTGTTGTGGCATCACTTCTGTGTGGGACTACTGCCAACCTGCTTAGCTTGGGATCAATGGTATTAGCATGTCATTTACTGACCATCATCCCCAAGGACGATACCAGAGCTAAGGAACTGAGAAAGAAGGTCCAATGTGTAAAGTCCTATTGGCCTGGGAATAGACTGTGACAAGGTCCACACACACACACACACACACGTTGAGTGTTTGTATGCAAACAATTCTCTTCCCAGCTGGAGGTTTCATAGATCATGAAAACGTACAACCTAAATCAATGGGAGACATCACAAACACAATGGCAGGCCTGCTGTTTGATGATGGCCCTCGTACTGGGGATAATCTACTCAGGTCATCAATCATGCCAGGTGGCACTTCAACTAGCAAAATGCAGAGCTGTTGCAGGCACATACAAAATAAAGAGTCACTGTCTTGGCAATGTTAATTGAACCAGACAGTAAATGCTGATGTGCCAAATTATCTTTTATTTTAGAAACACAGAGATGTAAAAGACAGGCAAAGTACCTCTAATTCACTGTGCGACACACAGAGAGACAGACATTTCCCCAGCCTGACACTTTCTGGCTGAGCTGGGGATGTACAATTGACCCTGTCTGCTTTCAAAATGGTGCAACATTATAACCTGAGGGAATGAGTTGTCATCCAAATGAGATAAGTTTATTTTCTGAAATCTAGCATTTGTTCCATCAGGCGGGGAGGCTATAAACATCGGGAAGGATCAGTGGGGAGCCCAGCTCAGCACATGTGGCACGAACACCGAGCCCGCGAAAGGGGTCTTGGCCACGGCCCAAATCTCTGCCTCCACCTTCTGTGCAGACCCAGTCTTGGAAAGCAGGAGGCCGCAATATTGTGGAACAAATTTCCTCTAATCTGAGCCTGCTGGTCTGAGGCTCCTGAGGGAAGGCTGCTCTCCTGTACCCTCCACCTCTCCTCTCTTCTCTTGTCCTCTCCTCTCCAGGAGATCAGTCCAGTTTACCCTTCACACTGCCAACATACTGCAAGACGGATGAGAAGTCAGTGGGGGGTTGGGGGTTGCTGCTGTCGGGGGCTTGGTCCGCTCCATGGACCCGCTCATGTGTTGCCTTCAGCGGGGCAGTGCCTGGAGACAGGTGTGTGGACCTGAAGGAGACCTGGCACCGGAGTGCTCCTAGACCCACCTGGATCTCACCACGAAAGGGCCACTGTCCCTACATTTCTTTCTTTGGTTTATCAAAAGGTTCTAACAGAGTTTGTATCTCTCACGTGAAGTGGTACAGCAGTAACATTGCCCATCCCTGAACCATAGAAATCGTATCATAAAAATGCTTCAGCTACACACATAGTTCAAGTGATCCTGCAAATATTCCACACTGCCAAACAGGGATCCTCCTACTGTCAACGACAACATTTAGATTAGATGTGGTGCCATCGGCACTGATGGGTGGACAGGTCACGGGACCCACCAAAGACAGTATCCATCAGAGTCGTCATTTTCTGCTGCAAGCCTCTGCAGCTGCTGGATTGATAGAGGCAGGAAAAGGGAGCAATGAAATGTATAGTAGATCATTATTTTGTGCGATGTATAGCTTTTAACATGGAGCTCCACCGGCACTTTGCGCTCAGTTTTACTCTCTCTCAGCATGTTGGACCAGTATGACAGACTGGTGATCCATGGTCTGAATGCAAACTCCGGCAACAGCCACCAGTACTGAGTGTTTCTGGAAGTTTCCAAATTCAAAATGACAGCTTCGATTGACTTTTGATTGGCGGCTGATTCTTTTCTTTGATGAATAAATAGTCCATTTTCTTTTCAAGACAATTGTGCCTCCTCGTACTCTTTGACCTGATTAGTCATTTACAGTCCTTGGGGATAGGCCATTGTCTGACCTGTCCATCCTCCATTCACTCTCGTCATTCTGCCATAAATGGGTAAATTTGCCTGAGTTATAGATCTCAAACCGCAGAAGCACCTCTCAGATCCAATGCATCTTTCTCAGCACGCACTAGTGAGCCTAATAAAAACCGAGCATTTACCACGTCTTGTCGGATTGAAAAAGTGCATTAATGGCCAGGTTATTTCTTTTTATACGGATCCTCTCCTCCTGCGAGCCGTCTGCAGCATGTCGTCCCTGCATAATGTCCTCTGTCTGGCAACTGGCTCTGAGGTGACCTGGCGGGAGCTGCTCCCTGTGCAGCGCTGCATCATATAAAATGCAGCCTACGGTTCTCTCAATGTGTGATACTAGGAGCTTCTTTTTGGAGCTGTGTATTGGTTTGCTGTTTCAGCCTACATAAAAGCAGTAAGGAATTGTAACACACAAAGATCTCCTACTTTAAATGCGGTTGTATAGGCAGTGATAAGCGGACAGGTCTCATGACATGGCAGAGACAGTATCCATCAGGGTTGGATTTTATTCAAATCATCTACATTTTATGGAAATAGTATTCCAGGAATGGTTCCAGCTGCCAAGGCTATAGCTGAACATTACTGGGCACCGGAGGGTTCCCCAACCTTTCAACCGATTTTCTATGGCAAGAAGTTCTGTTAGAAATAGGCCGGAAAACAGGAACAAAATAAGTGTGCTTAACATGGGGGACGAGGTGGGGGATTTAGTATGGTCTCAAATGAGCAGTCTGGGGGTATTTCCATGCTGTTGGCAGGGTGGGTAGAGGAGGGAGGAGTGCAAGGCTGGGAGTGGGGGGGGGGAAGGGGGATTGATTTCCATAGCAACAGTCAGGTCCCCAGCTGTCATGTTTGGGCAGACATAGGTGCTGTGAGCACAGGGACCACTTAACCCCAGCCACACTTCAACTCAGGAAGTTAAGATGCTGCTGAGTGTATGTGTGGTACCTCACTTAAAATGCAAACAATATACCCCTGGGAAGATAAAGGAACGCTTTTGAATTTACCCAGGAATATGAGAGCTCTTCAGATATAATTAACCATCAACAGTGGGGACATCATTGAATGAAGTCTAGAGAGAACAGAAAGGGTATTAAGCCAGAACACTCACAACACAGTTCCTTGTTTATCGTGATGTGTCATTTGAATCATATTCAAGGCTTGCCAGTTATAATCCTGGGTCTGTTCAATAGTCTAAGAAAGCAAACTCTCAAAGGTACCATTTAATGAGTGATGCTACTGTGCTTCCTAAAGCTGAATGAGATGTGATGGTTTTATCTCTCAAACTATATGCACTAGAAATCTAATCAGAAATGGTTTTAGTCCAGGAAATCACACACAATGTGGCGTAGACCACTCTGTCTTACATGCAACGAAAAAAACATACAGACCGGAATAGTAGAACAGATTTTTCCATAATCACGTGTTACTGCACGTTATGTAACTAAAAATATCAGTAGGACCTCAAATACAGCACATAGTATCTTACAGTGCACAGCCCTGATATGCGTTTTGAGCAGCAGTTCTGTCTACCAGTTAGACAGCCTAAACAAGGTGCCTGTCTCACCCGCCAGAAGGCAGTTCAAGAGGACTTTTCCTCATGCTATAGGCTATATATAACGCCTATGACAGGTCAGACAAAATGTCCCTGTTGTTTTGTAAGGGGGGGGGGGGGGGCACTGCATTGTTTCTCCTGAAGGGGTCCCCTTCTGGGTGTGAATGGCCACCTAATCAAGCACCCCCTTTCAGCACAGCTGGTTCAAAACGAGAGTCAGATAGGGGCGACCTCGGAGGGGCCAAGCAACCCCCCACCACCAGCCCTCCGCCACACACACCCTCTCGTCCTCTGGGACCCTTCAACGAGCTTTAGAGGCCAAATGAGGTGTAAGTCTATTAAAAGGGAGTTTGTGCGTAGATCGTGGTCCCTCTGGGGGCGGCAGGAGAGGGGGGTTTGCCTTGTCATTCAGGTGCAGCTAATTTCCTTCTGTTCCACGCACACAGACGCTGGCCTGGTTAGGGGGATGGGAGGGTGGAGGGTGTATGGAGAGACGCGTGAGGACCGATCCATGGTGAACCTCGCTCAGACTGGGTCTGCCACCAGAATATTACATGAACGTGAGAAGAATGGCTGTTGCTCAGTTGTATGGTGCATGGTTTGACGTTTTATGCCCAACGTCACCCTTACAGCAACAATGAATTGGGGGGTATGTGTGCATCTTGGTTACACAAACTTTCAATCAGGGTAAGAGACGCTCAATGAACACCCACTGTTGTTGCTATTGGGTCTGACTGCATACAAACGAGTTTGATGGCAGAATATAGACATGTACTGTGTGTTTGCATTTAGGAAATGCAGTTCCATCTACTGATTTAAAGAGAATTTGTATGGCAGTGGCCGCCTGCTGATAAATATTTAGTCCTGTTGACTGCTGTTTAAACTGATGGAAAGGGAGAGGCAAGATGCTGACTGGGGGAAGAAGGAACCAGAGAAACAAGGCTATAGGCAATGCTTGACTGAATGCGCGTTGGAACTTGGAGAACAAATTGATTGGAAGTGAGGCTTGTCAAAACAACACGATGTTAAGCCAATCAGAGCGCAATAAAGAGATCTTTTTATCACTCCTTGTGAGAAAGCCTCAACCTCATATCTCCTTTAATCCTCCTCAAACAGCACGACAATGACCACAGCCTAGTCGAGGGCTGTCTACAGAACCCTCCTGCAATACCACAGTTTGCAAGAGTTTTTTCTTTATCACCTTATTCCTATTTAACTCACTTTGGGTGCAATACATTAAGGCATTGATGTGTTCTCCGCTGCAGGAGCATGGCTTGGCGATATTTGGACGGGAATAAGCTTTCGCGCATCAAATGCTGACAGTATTTGTCAGAGGTGAGCAAGGTGGCCCGGTCGGCATTAACCTCTAAGGCCATCTCTGTGCAGGGCATTAGTCACTGCGAGGAGGGGGGGAAGTCCGGTAATAGATTATTGACCAGCGTGCAGCCGCCCCGCCACACCATGTGGTCCCACAATGCTGCTAGACCTCTTCATCAAAGATGGAGTCCACCAGAGGCAGGCAAACCAACACACAGCCCCTTGTGGCACAACCCCCAAATATCCACAACAAGAGGAAATGTGTTCCGTATTTGATCACGAAATTGTCTGGGAGGACAAAGAACTGAAAGGCAAAAAAACATATTCAATCAAAGCTATAAAACGAAGATTTGGACTCATCAAATTGCATCAATGAACTAATTAAAGGAAAGCCATTTTTCTCAGAGTTGCACTCAGGACTCTCAATTGAAACTGAAAGAATGCAGTAACAACCCAAACAGAGGGCTGGAATGTGTTCTTAGCAATTGCTGATCGCTAATTGTTTCAAGTCATATGTTCCCTCTCAGTTCAAAAGATGTTCTAATACTTGGCACTTTGATCTGTAAAAAAAACAGATTTAAATTTCCAGGCCATATGGAAACCAATAATTTCAATTTGCCGCCAATCTGGCATAACATCAACATTGAGCATTAACAAAGAATTCACCAGAAATATGTCATTTTAACAACTAAAAAACTTTTATACAAAGAGAATAAAACAAAATAATGGGCTAATTGACTTATCCTCCCAAAATGCAAATGCTACAAACCATTGGCAATATCATCTGTGCCCTGTTTCCTTTTGGCTCAGTCTGGGATTTTTAATTGTTTGATAATTCATCTTGGAGCACTAATTTACCCCCCACCGTCAGCCTTGTATGTTTCACCATTTTGTGAGACAATCCACAGAATATTAAATGAGCTAGTGGCATATAAAGTTTCTCTTCCAGGGAAAGCACCTATTTATGGACATGTTTGTTTGCCTTTTCATCAACATTAACCCTTTGGGCAAGGGATGTCCGTATGCTGTCTTTCTGGAACATTCTATGAAAGTCATTGTGTTTTTGCTGCTTTTTTCCCTAATGATCAAGTTTCATTCAATGTTTTGCATGCACTATGGCCAATATCTAATGCCTCATCATTTCTATTTTCATTTAGTTGTACACCTTATTGTAGCCATTTTACATTTAGTCATTTAGCAGACGCTCTTATCGCGACTTACAGTAAGTACAGGGACATTCCCCCCGAAGCAAGTAGGGTGAAGTGCCTTGCCCAAGGACACAACGTCAATTGACACGGCCGGGAATCGAACTGGCAACCTTCAGATTACTAGCCCGACTCCCTCACCGCTCAGCCATCTGACTCCCATTTTATTTGTCACGGCAAGTCAGGCAACTGTTAAAAACAGAATTCGGGGATCAGATGTCTATTCTATTGTCATTTTTATGCTTCAATTAACTCATGAATTACTAGACCACAAAACGACAAATTATTTATCATAGCCGTCTCAATGTATTCATAGTTCAAGTTCCTCCTCAGAAACCAAAACACGCTTTTACACCAGCCTACACCGGACAAGCAGGCCTACAGTATCACCCACCCACCCACACACACACACACACACAGATACACACACACACACTTATAGAGTGAATGAGGGAATCTGTAGCCATCAGAGCTGTGCACATTACATTGACTGGTGGAGGTCTTCACAGTTTAAGTGAGGCTGCCTGCTGAGGTTTCCCTCCCAGGCAGACCTATAACGGTGGTAAGTGGCGGCGATGAGACTCTGTCCCCTGTGCCTCCTTCAGCTGCCATTCCTTTTAAATTGAAACAGAGTTCGGCAAATAAATGCCACATTCTGAAGCGGGAAATGCAGGAAAGTTGCATTTCACATAAGCACCCGTTTGGGAATTGGCCCAGCCCATTGCTGCTTTATTCGCTTTGTTTTTTTGCCATCTACTGTATGTGATAAAGGCAAAGACTAGGGGACTAAGCTCACGTCTGCCCACTCATTCTCTCCATACATTTACAACTGTCCATTATGGTGTTACAATTTTAAACTTGTATCAGTATTTACATGTAGATAAAGAAATTCACTTTATTATTATTAGACTTATATGACCCAGAAACCTATGAAAATATCTTGCTGTTATCTATATAGGTATTAACACATATGGTCCCCCACCACTATCACCCACAATAGCCCTAAATGGTATCTTCCTTAAAGATTAATTGAAGCTGGACCAAAAGAAGATGGATCCCGAGGGTGGCCCCACTGTTTGTAATTCACGTTGGTCTGAAAACAGCAACAGTAAATCCTCTAAGTTGTTGTTAAGCTAGGTGTATTACCATATGTGTGCCATTTCCATAAAGTGACAGACCCCCTGGATCAACTGGGGACTATTGATCCAGCAGCACTCCATTTCAAGTTAATTGTGCTTGAAATGAGGTGCACACACTCAAGCATACCTGCATTGGTAAGGCTTTATTTATTTATATGTGCCACGTTACCGATGTCAGATAAAGAGAAAATATTCAATCCGTGTCTTATTTAATTTTACTCAAAGATCTAAGTTTGGCTGAAGTACATGGAAAGAGGTTGAAACTAATTGAAAGAGACTGACCTCCTCTACAAAGTAGCTTTATTGAACCAGAATGCACATTTTAACAATATGATGTAGTCTTGATGGGTGATTTTATTTTTACAAAACCTGTAAAGCAAAGCATTGCTGTACAGGTATGTACGGAAATGCAATTGCATTTCCGTACATAAAACAACCAATAACATAAACTTTCCACAGCCATCATCTCCTCTTTTGACTTATTTACCCACAGTCATCTCTGGTTGGAGAGGTAAGTGAAGCTAGTCATAATATTTCATGATTGGGGTTGAGGTGCAACCTGGCCTCTCAATGACCCCTATTCTCTTCCACACTAACAAAGCAGGCTCCAAGGTAACCAGGCATGAAGAGCCCCAGCAGAAACGTAGGCTAGAAATGCCAGGAACTCCCCGGCAGACTTCCCCCCTTTCAAGTAACAATGATCATGTGCCAGATTACAACTCCCAATAAGCAGCTCCACCGACAACATAATCTATCCTCTCTGAGCGACTCAGGATAAATTGATGAATTGAGTAAAGACCTGTGCATTGAAGGTAAGTTTTCAGACCATAAATTGCTAAATTTATTTCCACACATCGAACAATTATATATGCAGATACTTCAGCAACAAACTGCCACAAATCATTTGTAAGTAAGTATGTATGTAAGTACATTTTACATCTACAGCCGAGAGATTTAATCAAATGTAATGTGTTGTTCTGAGAGCGTTCCTTATGTCACTGACCCAGATGGACAGAGACCTCTCAGATAAAGAGCGTGAGGACGTTGTCACTTCCTAATCATACACTGTCACAGAGAGATGGCACCAGGGTACAGTATCTGAGATAGTCTCAGTGAGACTCCATCTGAAGCATATCACTGCTCCCTCCTCTGGGCCTGAGGCCAATGTGCAGGCAGACATGCCAACAATTGCCCTGTGTGAGCCCCATTTACAGAGTAATCAGCTCCCACATGTAGGGGGCAGTTTGTTTATAAGCCTATTCTGCTATAATAATAGATATAAATAAATGAAAGTGTGTAATGGATCGCATTAAACAGGAAAAGCATATTGAGGCAGGATTTAATTTGCATGCCAGATTAGCTTGCTATTGGTGAGGGCAGTGCCTTAGGGCACCCTTTTCATTAATAGGATCTAGTCTCCTCAAATCCATTAAATCAATTGAACCCATACATAATCTCATTTTAAATCCACCATGAAAATGGTGAACTGGTAGCCCCCGGTCCAGGAAAGCCCTTTACACTCCCTGCAGTGACTTGGTGGTGTAACAGCTCATGGTATAACAATAAATAAATAAACAAACAAATAAATGAAGATTCCATCTCCAACGCCAAGTAGCCTTTATACAGTATAGTCAAAGTCTAGACTGTGCATACATTTTGCTCATTCACTCCTTTTTAATCTATAATTGTAAGTGGGGACTAAATGCTGTCATGTGTGTTATAAATCATGGTAGAATATCAGTCAGTCAAAACAAACCTAAAAGGAGTTCACATGGTCCGACTCCCTGAAAAGTACCTCCCTCAAAACATTCACCAGTAGATCGTTGGAATCAGAGAATCCCATTCATGTTAACAAACTAAACTGCGGCGGGGGGAGGCGTCGAGTTGACCTAAATCCTTGTTTGTGAGTCTGGCTGGCCGGAGAGGGCAACACTGCTGGAGGCGCTCTGCTCTATGCTCTCTGAACACAAGGCCCGACATGGCCGGGGTCATGCCTGAGCGACCCGGCTAGCCCCAGATTTACACACGGTACACACACTCACAGCTGGGCCAACTGGGGGCCCGACTACTAGGGAGAGACTCACACCCTCCCCTCACACACACACATACCACACACCACACACATTCACACATGGCACACACACACACTGTCCACACAAGCACACCACCCGACTGTAAATTTGAAGAGAGGACAGGGACGTGCCATGGGGAAATCCATACAGTTTATAATTGGGTGAGTCTTGAGAGAAAAGAAAAGAACCATAAAAAATCTTCACAAGGGTACATACACTAGGGTTCATATACTAAAACTGCCTTGAATTCTACTATCTATAAACTATGTGTTCCCACATAATTTCCGATGGTGATTCAGATGTTGAATCTCAATAGAGACAGCCTAAAATCTTTCTAACTATTTTTCTTTTGATTCGTACTGAAACACTGGCACGCACGTCCATCTCCATGACGGGTGCACGCACCTCCACTGCAAAACGCAAATGTAATTTAATTTATATAACAACTCTCTACAAAAAACTTTAGAGAAAGGACGCAATTAGCCCACATGTCTCCTTAAGGACTCTGGAGACTTCCCTTCGTCCCTAACCTATCCAGAATGATTCCTGTGTCATAGGGATTTGTCACCTCTGCTGTGAGGCCTTCCCGGATTTTAGAAAAACACAATAGCAAAGGAAAAATTAAATCCTCAGAGGAGGATTTAGGCACTTATATAACTCCCAATTATAAAAACCCTTTTTTTTCCTCTCAAGAAGCCTCACACAGTCCTCAGCTCTGTTTATCTGACTCACAAATATCTAATACTGAACTGTGTATAATGCCAGGGTGCCCACATGACTGCAGAAAAGGCTCTTTTGCTTTCTGCCCCACTGAGTCAGGCATAATGGGAGGGTTGAAAGGCTCCGAGCTTAAACCAGAGTGGTCTTAACAAAGCCTTGGTGGCTTGCATGGAGGCCGAGCATCCTAGAAAGTTGCCAAAACTAATTTTCAAGAGCACCCAGCATGGTCTTTATATCTATCTAAGCCAATATTTTAACCCTCCTTCTTGAGTACTTTTGCTGATAGTGAGGGTGGACCTGATCAAATAATTGCCCTCAGTATAATGGTAACATTTGTGCTTTTGAAAGTTTTAACTGTCAGAAACCGTAACTGAAGGAAAGAATCAATAAATTTTTGTTAGTGCACAGTTTGATCATTTAACAGCTGCTAATCTTACCAGCTATATGACACAATGCTGCCAACGACAGATATGACAAGTGTTTTATACAGGCCAGGTAGATAATTTGTAGCTGATACACCTGAAGTAGCCTGTCGGGAATTTCTGGTATTTGCCTCAACCTAAAGCCTTGTTCTCCTAAAAGATCAGGAGTACACATTGTATGGTACACAACCACAACACTGTGGTCTCAGTCATTGAAAAAGACCTAGCTGTAAACCCCCCTATCTGGCCTTGGCCCTAGTCTTCGCTATCCCCTCCTCAGGTTTCAACCCACCTTGATGTACCTGTTTACTGGACTCTGGGTGGTCTGGGCCAGGGTTAAAACAAACTCCTCCTCTCCCGGTCACAGATCCAAGTGTAGAGTAACTGTTAATCCGCTGTCAAGAAACAGCCAAAAGCTGCCTCTAGTTTTACAGTTTGTGTCTGCACTTTTGTGGCATGCATATATTTGAAAAAGTGTTTGAGGGGTGGGCACATGGGGGAGGGGGGATGTTTCAGCCCACGGCCAGGCCCTCAGGACCACCTAACCTGTGGCTTCTTTAGTCCACCGCAGTAATGAGGGGAGGGGGACATTACCTCTTCACCGACTGTGCTTCCCCATATTCCCTGACCCCTCAGAGTCATTACAGTGGGCAAATATAAAGCAGGGTTTCATGAAGCTTGAGCTTATCTGGCCTCTGAAAGTATGTGAGACATGCCTGGGAACAAAAGGCCGTCTCTCAGCCCGGGAGCAGGTCGAGGGGATCTCTTTCAGCAGCCACAGATTGCCCTGTGTTTTCTTAATTGACAGGCCCTGGCCAGGTTTGATAGAAATGACATGCAGCTGGCGTGGGGCCTCGGCCTTCCAGGTAGACCACCTTTCAGCAGGAAAATTGTGCTCAATTCACTTCATAAGGAGGCTTGATAGAGGTCTCTCCCTGACCCTCCTCCCCCCACCCCTTAAGACTTAGTTTGTGGGAGGTCAGTATCAGGGTGGCTTACACCTGCGTGGGAAAAGTACAATATTCTACCTATGAGGTTAAACAGGTAGGCAATTTCTACCCAAGCCCCTTTGCATAGGTCGGAATTGGAACATTAATTTGATAATAAAAGATTTATGGCAAATAATTTAATTCTTCTTCTTTTTATTATTATGAGATTGTACTTGTTCCTGTAGAAAAATAACTAAATCTACACATTTACAATACCAACACAAAGGAAGTAATGGTTTGATGATGAGCTCAGTCTGAGGAAAGCATGTCCTCAGCTGGCCACACACAGTAGTACACCCTTTGGTTTATTAACCGTCTCTGCCAAGAAGACTCCAACAGCATGATGTACAGTAACACTGAATATATGCTTGCTAAAGCTTATACGACGCAAACATTTTATCTTGCAAATGTTGCATTCTGTAAATTCTTTAGGGATTTAAAGTATTGCAAAAAAAAATATGAAGTGAAAAAACCTGACTTGAAGTTCAAATTTGAGTTTAGATATGAAAACTCCCAGAGATTTTTATTTGCGAAAATAGCTCAAATATGCAGTAAATCTTTCAAGAATGTATTCATATTTTACTATTACTTTCTCTCCTTCCCATTGTTTGCATGTCCTTTCTTTGTTGCTACTGTATAATTGTACAGTACACTGCGCTCATCTGGAAAAAAGGCCTAGATCTGTTTGTCTGTCACACAATCTATCTATTGATACCGTATTGTATCAAATGAAAATGGCTCAGACTCCTCTGTCAATGTATCTGTTGTCACACACTCCGGTGTACATGTAGATCCTGGTCATCCCAGAGGCTTCAGCTCCATAGGGAATTGACAGGGACATCTGGCATCCATCTTCAGGGCTCCTGTGATCTGCCCTTCCACATCCGGCCTACAAAGAGGGACGTAAAGGAGTCAAAGCACAGCGGCTTGGGTACCCAAACTCCCCAGTGGACATTGGTGGGCTAGATCAGATAAAACACTGTCCATCTTAGTCACTGGTAGATTATGTCAATAAAGCCTTCAGCTCTGACTGTGAGAAGCACTCTCACTGCCCCATGTGATCAGTGCCATGTTCTTATTGGTTGGGTCTCTACGGTGAACACAGACACCAGCAGGGATGGTAACCCTGATGCTCTGATAAAATGTCAAAAATCAAGACAGGATTACAACCCTTTCCAATTTAATCTGTTGTCTTTACTAGAGGAGACTGCAAGAGCACACCATTTTGTAACCTTCAGTATGTCAAAATAGCCACATCAATAAGAACCACATTTTCTCTCAACCATAAATAACACTAGATACGTGTCTGTGTTCAGAGACATTCTGCCCGAGAAACTGCAATAATAATTAAAGGCCCCCTGTAGACTATTGAGCTGGTTTAACGTCTCAGATGACTTAACCCTGCGTGTGTGGGGCAAAAGCACACCAGCTCAGGTTGTGCGGTCTGAAACTTTACACTTTAATAAAGCTACTGACAGAACCTAATGTGGTGCCTGGTGAGTGGGGCTATCTAAAACAAGGGTCTGTATTATGTCTGCAACCTTACAAAAAACAAGGAAACTGATATGGTGCATTAAGGACAAGGAAATGGAACCTTACGGTCATTTGATAACCCCTGGGTGAGATATTAAATAAGGTATGACTCTTGATAAGCAAATATATGTTTTGAACCTCTCATATTAAATAAATCAGTTGACTACTTAGGTATTAACAAGAAAAATATTTTGCCAATATTCCACCACATTCACCCTAATAATCTGCTGTTACTCCACTCGAAAACAATAAAAACAAACAAAAGAAAAACGTCTTTGTGAGCAAAACTATCAGGGTGGTCAGTATTCTTATGAGAACCAAAAACGGGAACTTCGTGCATGACTAAAATCCTCCAATGCTACCAGACAGGCATACTTCAGATTCTTGGACAGCGGGGGCTCACAACCAGATGACCATCACTAAGCTTCTGCAGGAGAACAAAACAAATGAGTTGTCTGACGGAGTCCTTGTCACCCCCGGTTTGGTGCCAGGTCCATCCTTTCCCCAGCCACCTGTCTGATAGCAGACAAAAAAAAGATTTTTTTTCAAGGGACAGTTCAAGGGGGCCTCCTATTTAGGCAAAAAGGACGGGTCATAACCTTTCTCCCTTGCTCTGGTGAAGCTGGTAGGCTAATGAAGTAACAACAAATTGGGCCTCCGTCTAATTTGGAGTGGCGTTTCCGGGCCCCTCTTGGCCCATGGAGATGTGTTTCATTTTCTCTTATCAGTGGCTTCAGTCATGTGGCTTTACGCATGAACGCCTCTGTCTTCCTCCATTGCAGTGCTAATGAAAACTTTGTTAATGTCATTAATCTACACAAGACCAAAACATGTAGGAAACACATGGGTTGTTTGGGCTTCATTTGGAGAAATAATGCCAAGAGACATTCTAGTTTGGAAACAAAAACCTAGAAAAAGCTTGTTTATTTGAAGAAAAACTGTAATTGTAAGAGTTGCAAGTGCAATTCAAACTCATAAACTGCTAAATTAAAATTCTAAATTGTTGAGCATGCCGTATTTTAACTGCAAATACTCATTGCAAGAGACAAATATTTTTCATCAGCGATTTATTTTCAAACAATGCTGACAACTATGTTTAAGGCTCTAAATCAACTGTCATTAAACAGAGCCTTAGTTCAAAAGTCTGAACACCAGGGAAAAGTGTCAGATGCTGGCCAACAAATGTTCCTTTTTACAACACGCAATGCAAGGGTTTGTGTACATTATAAAAATGTGATCTGTGATTGAGGCTGAGTGCCAAGTGAACACAAAAAGTAGAGCCATTTCCAATCAACGGCAGCTCTGCTCTGGTTTTCCAAATGCAGTTTAGTTTTAGCATTGTTAAACAACTGTGATATAAAGTCAGTCCTTGTTTCTGATGCACTTTTCCTATACACTTGGGATGAAAGCGTCAGAAAAATGTATTCATATAAACATAAATAAGAATTGATTGAATCTTAATTACATTTGTTTGAACAAATACGTAATTATGTTATTTTGTGTTGTGTATAAAACTATTTACTTTGCTGTCATCCTAGTTGGATTTTTATCAAATTAGTCAGACATTTTGTCTTCAGACAACTTTAAGAGGGAAGAAAACCAAGTGTATTGTCAATCCTGTGAAGAGTACTTTATTGCATGTATCATAGTGGAGTGAGCACACTCAGGCAGTACTTCACCACATCACTCAAGTGTCACTTGTCACTCCGGTATTGACAACAGGACTGAAAACATTAGCTAACACAATAGCTTACTGAGACTGAGCCTACTATAGCCCACAGTATAGCCTATAAGACTGAAGTCAGTTGTAGCAGGCTGATTCATTTTCAGCAAAGGTTACCATTACCAATGTTTATTATATTAAGACGCCGCTTTCTGATTAAGAAGTTTTGGAAATATGTCTGCTCTAACAACTATTGTCAGTCTCACTTCAATAAATAGGTGCCATTCACATAAAAAAAGAAATACTGCAGTAGAAAAAAGTACCTTATGAAGATATTGGGAAAACTAAGATTACATCCACTTTTGTGTCTTTCTGAGTAGGACGTAATGCCAGTGGGCTAACCCCAGAGCTGGCTGCCCATGTGTTCAATGTCCTGCCTGGATTCCTCTTCACTTTGGAGTAATTAGAGAGATCCTAATGGGTCTGAGGGTTACAAAGTCCAACGAAGGCTTCAAATGTCACTTTAATTAGGTGGTATTCTCTAGACATCTTGTGTGGTGGTGCCATCCATTCTCTTAAACCTTTTTTGGGATAGGGTGTTTCAGAGGGGGTGGGTTGAGGGGGGGATTTTGTGGGCTGAATTGACACAAAAAGGTAGTTTCTGAAAGGATGGGCTCGAGGTTCAAGGCACAGTACACAATAAGACCCCTAACAATTTTAAGTTTGAATATTATACAGAAAAACCACTTCATCTTAAAAGGAGTCACTGACATTAAAGTAGTTGGTTAAGATGATTCAAATCATGACAAATGTTTACTCATGCAGATTACAAAATCCCAGATTATTTCTTGCTTGGTTAATCGAAATTCGGGGGGCCATGCTCGCTTTAATGTTGTCATTAGTTATGCATCTCTGGTGGCCAAAAGATGAATCCTTAAGTCTCAGAATCCACTCAGGTTGTATATGAATGGTTTGAGGAGATAAAGACTACTCCATTGATGGAACACGGTAGAAAAAGTCTGTTAATTAAAATTATGAAAATGAAAAGAAAATCTTGTCCTACATTTTGGCCCCTCCTTTAAATCTTATTTAACCCACTTCAATTCATCCTTTCTCCATGTTAAAATGCTAATGAACTTTTTCAAAGAAAAAAGGTTGAGATGGTATCAAAGT
The DNA here is from genome assembly GCF_963692335.1 of Osmerus eperlanus. Classification (NCBI taxonomy): domain Eukaryota; kingdom Metazoa; phylum Chordata; class Actinopteri; order Osmeriformes; family Osmeridae; genus Osmerus; species Osmerus eperlanus. The sequence goes on along the minus strand of NC_085029.1, from coordinate 6,569,459 downwards.
CAATTTAGACATTTTGCCCAATTGGGCAAGTATAGTAAACAAAATGTACTTAACTAAAAGTTATTTCAATTTGACTTTACTTTCAGATTTCAAGCAGGACTATTTCCAGCACAACTTTTGTCAACTGATTTACTGCTCAAAATGTAACATTTTACAACACATTCACAACACAAGAAGTGACATGAATAAGTAAAATAAATAAAATAATAAATACATAAAAGAAATATATGATATACTTATTATATATTATAAGGTATTTGAAGAATGCATAGGTATTACCTGCTAGGGTACAGTGCGTGGCCATATTTACAGATTGTCTGAAATAGCTCCCATTCATGCTAATGTCTTGTGAAGATAAAGAATGAGTAAGATATGTACTTGACAGAAGACAAATAGTAGTTGACCTGGCGCCTAACAAAGATGATTATCTTAATGTGCAATTCTGCTTTCCTAAGTATATCTCATACAACCTCAAGTGATTAAGAACAACAAAGAATAATATTAAAATGTACATTCCTGTTTTCCCCACATGATAGAATGAATATATATATTTTAAAAATTAAGACAAGATTGTTATTAGTCACACATGGGAAGACATATTATCTGGAGATTTTGGGATATTTGGAAAATAAATTACTGAACTGTAAAATATTTACTTTGGCATTTCTGTTCATTCTTATTTGTAAATAATGATTCAAGCAAAGAGAAGCTCAAGACAGAATATTTTCCTGCTTAATGGATGTGTTCATTTTTTTGTCCTTGGTAGTTCCCACCCCCAAAGTATTTCTTAGTGAATCAAAACACACCTGTCATTGAGTCAAGCAATAGAAACCGAGATGACATTCTGACAGACCTAAAAAAAACAACAGATTTTTTTCTTGCAAGGCTGTTTCTGCTTGACACTGAGCAGCTAATAGCAGCTATTAACACATTAATAAAACTCAAGAGCAACTGTAAAACATAATTAAGTTATACTATTAGATAAGACTCAAAACACAATTTAAATTAATTTAAATTTAAATTTGACCTGGGAAGTATGGAACATTTTGCTGGAGGGAACAGGTAGTGAATAAAAAGGGCCAACTCTGTGCATGTACATATAAAGATAAGCGACTATTGATCCATAATTTGGACAAGTGCCACGTTATTGACAGGAAGACAAAATATGTTAGGCTGACTATATTTCAAAAATTCCCCCTGTACACTCAATCATTGGAACATATATTTCTCCATGGTAGCCTATATAATAACACAACCATGTTGCTCAACCGTCCTCCCCACACCCCCCTTGAAGATCAATGCTAATTGAGGCCTCAAATGATGGATGTGGTCAAAAACGCTGTTAACCCCATGACTGCTGAGCAAAACAGCAGAGGCACAGTTACTGTATCATTATATTCAGTACTCCTCTTGTTAATACATTTACTGTTACCAGAGAAAATCTGTATATCTATCTTAACTGGTACAGCAACTACATATGGTGCAAATGCTGAGAACAGTCCATTTAAAGCTGTTCGCAAATGGTCCTGAAGGTCGTTAGAATGTTATGCTCACTAATTGTGCCATTCACTTAGGCTATTACAGTTCCTGGGGTGTCACACATTAAATTGGAAAATAGAAATGACATATGAAGCCATTGCTCTGACAAATCATATATTAAATTGCTCAATAGACTCATAATGTTACTGTCAAAAGTTGGGTAAAGAGATACTTAAGGCAAGACAAAATGATTCACTGTCAAATATCAAGTAGGCAAGTTTTTTCCCTATTTTAAGGGAATAAATGTAAATTTGCTTGATTCAATCACAGCATTTAAAAGATGGAACCACAATAATTTCTCAGACAGAGAACTACAGTCTTGATTTGTATATCACCATCCAATTGTATCTTAATGAAAGTTGTTGTTAAGTGAACCACTTAACAACAAGAAGAACAAGAAGTTGTCTTGCAATGTGATGCTATTCACCAATGCTATTCATCAAATACATGTGCAAGAAAGTCACTGACAGTCTTTTATTCTGTGTAACAAATACATTTTCTGAGTGGTAACTTAAAAATATGCAGTACCTAATGAAAGTACAATTATTATGAAATAAAACATCATGGGAAGAGGCCCATAGCACCATGATCAGTACAGCAAACATAAGGACGCCAGTCCCTGCAGCTCTCCAAATACGACTCTCTGTGCACCTTAAGTTTCTGACCGTAACAATGGCAGATGGAGTAAACCATGCCATCAAGTGGAAAATAGACCTCTTGTGTTTTTAATGGCAAAGAAGACTTCAAGCAAGACTGTGCTGTCTGCCAAGCTCACCAGAAAAAGGCTGTGGCAGTGGTAGAAAACACAAAGTGGAACTGAAAGGAGTTCAGTTTTGCAAACAGTTGTTTTATTTGTGGTTTAAATATTTTTACTTACACTTTGGTTAAAAGCAATGGAAGTCATTGGAATATTGTACCCATCAAAACATCATATAACATACTAACTGTTATCAATAGGGATATCATCATGTATTACTCATCTGTTAAATTACAGCTCTGGAAAAAATTGAGAGACCACTGCACCTTTTTCTTTCCTTTTAAAAAAAAGTTTAGAAGGACAATTATGAGTGAGGAACAGAAGGGTAACATTTAAGAGGCCACTGCAAATGTGACCCTTCTGTTCCTCACTCAAAATTGTTCTCCTCAACTTTTTAAAAAGGAAAGAAAAAGGTGCAGTGGTAATTTTTTCCAGAGCTGTATATTGTGCACTTTCTGAACTTCTTTAAATTGTGCAGATGTAGCCAATGTGACACCAAAAGATAACTCAGGGCTGCCATCTTGTGTTCAGTTGATCAATTAACAATAAGATAGCAGAGCATAAGACCCCTCAAATTATTGATAAAAATGGCAGTAAGCTCTATAATCAATCAAAACCAAGCTTTATATTACAATTTGTTTCACATCAGGAAAATTGCCTACCGGATGTAGTATTACTATTGCCTACCGGATGTAGTATTACTATTCTCTGCTATAATTTGGACAAGATGAAAACTCAAAGCATTCGGAAGGCCCTGACCAATAATTCAGCGACCCCTCATGTCGACCACATGCAATAACCGTCAACATTGGATTCCATTTAGCCGTCCAGATTTCTATAATGCAGTTGAGAATGGGGTGATTCCTTGTGATTTTTTTGTTGTTGACATTTGTCACGTTAGTCTATCTTCTCTTAAAGTAGGCTACACACGTTCCGCATTCTGACACCTCAGCCTCTGCATGGGTTGTACCATGTGAGGGAGTTCTCCCCTCCCAAATAGAGTTGGTTGGGTCCATAGCCCGTCTTTTCCCAAAAGTTTTCTCAGATCGGCTACCGATAGCTGGGACGGGCGGCTCTATAACAATACGCGTCAGGGAGGATGGATGGGAGCAGGGCCGGAGTGATGGCATCACTAGACAAGGTTTTACCAATTGAAAAACGTCTGTTTATTTTACATAAAGCTCAAAAAACTTTTTTGCAGTCAAATAATGGCCAAAAAATTTCGCACGCGCGCTGTGCACGCGCGCATTAAGTGTAGAAGTCCCTATCTTGCATCACATTAAACCCATACGTCCTAGGTTGGGGCAAAGCTCCTAATGTTTACAACGTCTGGCTCCGTGCCTAATTAACACACGGATCGTTAAGCAGTCTCAAAAATTGTATCAATATAAAAAATAATACGATCCCTTTCTGTAATCATGATACCCCCCAGAAAAGTTCACTGCACCCCCAGTCAAAGCAGGCTTCATCCGGCCCTGTTTGGTATACAAAAAAAGGGGCCGGTCTTGGGCCTGAAACTCCCGGGCTGGAAAGTGGCCCCACTCCGGCCCTGGCTCCGATGGATCTTGGTGTTGTTGTATATCCGTTGGCATTTCCGGTGATTTTATTCTATTAAAGGCAGGGTAGGTAAGTTTAGCAAAACTAGCCATTTTGGCTAGAGTTTTTAAGTATCCAACCCTAAATATCCCACCCCCAGTGTTGCCAAAAAATCTCACTAAGTCGCTATTGGCTCTCTGAGAAGTCGCTGAACGTCTGTAAGTGATGACATAAGCCCAAATTGGCCCCTCATCCTCACTCAGCTCTAGCCTGGCTCTGCCCTCCTACGTACTTCCGCTCAATTTTGATTTTGCTTCTGTACTAGGTCTGGCCATGAGGTAAGTAAGTCAGATATCTCCGGTTAATTTTCTACCGGCCAATCAGCGAACAGAGGGAGTGGCTGTCGTGCGCTAGTTTGTGTTGTAGTTCCGTAATGGCAGCGGAGAAAGATGCGAGCAAAGCCATTCGGTCCGTTGTGGCAACGCTGCCGAATATCCATAAGCTAAAGCCAGAGCAAGAACAAGTTTTGCTGAGTTTTGTTGGTGGCCATGATGTTGTGGCCCTCCTCCCCAAGGGGTTCGGGAACAGTTTGATTTTCCAGCTACAGCAGCTAGCTCTGTTACAGTAGTGGTGAAAGAATTGGCTAAGGCGAACGCTAGCGATTGGTTATGGCAGATCAGAGTGGCTCTGGGAAGATCAAATAGTTTTAAACTTCAACAGAGTACCCGCCTACAAGGAAGTCAACGCTTGTCAATGGAGTGAGGCCAGACTCTCTACAAATGAAGTGTACGAGAGTCTGGTTAGGACCAGGCTAACTCAGCTCCATAGACTGTAAAAAGAATGGACGGGTGGATGGAAGTGCACGTAAATTATTTTTTTCACAAAGATGGTTCTGTCATTTTAGGTATTTTTTATCACGCTGATGTCTTAAGTGCTCATTGTTCTCATCAATATGTTTTTAATTGGATATTTGACAATCTAAAAAGGGGTTATAGGGTCAGGTGAGTGTATGGGTGGGATCTCAATACTGCGGCTCCACCACCCATTCACTACTGCGCATATTCTGGCTCCAAATGACATCACCAGCGCAAGATGGCAGCACCCTTATCCGGGATATTTTGGGTTCATTTTTGTACAGTGGGTGAAAGCGGAGACGCGTCGTCCATTCTTTCTACAGTCAATGCTCAGCTCTGGAGGGGGTGACTTTCAATGACAACACAGAAGTACAATGATAGATATTTTGCTGTAGCTCAACAACGAAAACTGAGAAAATAGGGCAGATTTGACACTTGTTGCTAAATTTAATTTTTTGGTCACAAGGCGAAAAGTCACAAAATCTAGGACAAGGTCGCTAAATTGGTAACACTGCCCACCACCTCCCATCAAAGACAGGCAAGTATGACCGTCCAATCATTGCATTCGGTCCGAACGATAGATTAAACATGATAAAGCCAAGGATCCTGTGTGGTGCCCCAGTGTGCAATTAAACATGACAGAAATCCCTTCTAGGGTGCCCTACCTGTGGAAAAAACAGGATGCAGTGCACTCTAGGGTGCCTATGTGTGAAAATTGATAAAGTCCCTTCTAGGGTTCCCTTTCAGTGGATAAAACATAATGCAGTGCCCTCTGGGTGCCCTTTCAGTGGAAAAAACATGCATCTTTGACATAAACATAACAATGTGAGTCCAGCGCTCCCACAATGTATTATCAATGTTCGCATTTAGGCTACTATTCATTTCCCTGCCTAAGCTGATATCAAACTTAAAGCCCTGAACTGTACATATAATAGGGGTGCACATAACTTCAGGTTATGTTACTCAGGTGAGTACCAGGAGATGGTGTTTGGTACTCACCCCATATGTAGCGTGGTCTTAATAACTTATTAATTCTTAACTATTTAACTATTCTTCATTCAGCTTGTCTCACCATCTGGCAAGTGGGCGACTAGACATTTCTTCTTGGCTAGCTTGTTTATTAGCAATGGCTTGCGCCACATTATTGTGCTCCTTGCTCTTTTCATGTTTGTCAAATAAAGGATGGTTGAAATTCTTTGAGCCTTTATAAAAACGCCCCCATCTGCTAGATGTAGGTTTGAGCTGCAAATCTTGCACCACATTTCAGTGCGCTCATCGTTGGCTTCAAGCCACTGCACCCCACTTTCCCGAAAAAAAAGTATTTTCTTTGGCTCCGGCTCCAGTTGGCGTTTCTTTGTAGGTGGCGAAACGCCGAAGAAGCTGCTTAATGTCTGTTGCTTTTTGGACATCTCTGACAGTAGTTGACAAGCAACATGTCGTGTAAGGTTATATGAGAAGATCAGTCAAGTATGCAAAGGTGTGTAGTAATACAAGTGGCATTACGCATTTCTGTCGCGCATGAGACCTGCCATGTGCACCCCTACATATAGTGGGTTAGGCAAGGCAAGTTAGTGCATTGTATTGCAAGCTTAGAAGAAAATAAAAAACATAAGTGATGAGTAGCTCTAATGATGGGCCTGTGCCCCAGTAGAGCTGTATGTCTAGCAACGCCCCTGTGCCCCACCATATGCAGCTGGTGCCCCTGCCCCTCAGATAGCCTAAACACATAGATAAACACAGCACAAAAATATTTGTTATTGGTAGAGTAGGATTTACACCTTATAATAAAACTTACCGTGCTTACATCCAATTTTTTACAACATTCCCAAATCGAATTCAAGATTACTTAACCCTTGTGTTATCTTCGGGTCGTTCTGACCCATCAGTCATTGTGACCCACCGTCGTATTGCGACAACTTTACCGCATACAAAAACAAAGTGAAGCATTTTCTTTTAACCGTTGGGCTGTCTCAGACCCCCCACATTGCGAAGGTTAAAAGAAAATTATTTTTATTTGTTTTTGTATTGGGTAAAATTGGGTAAACACAACGATGGTTCGTTATGAACCTTTGGGTCATGTGACCCGAAGGCAGCACGAGGGTTAAAGACATGGGGAGTATTTTCAGACGACACTTAGTCCTCAACAATGAACAAAAAAAGGACATAGAAAGTGTCAGTAGCATATCGTGCATGCCAAATAACGTTTTACCGTTTAATGTTTCTAAATGAAACATGTTACCTTCAATACAGTACTCACACAGATAACCATGTTCTTTGTTCTTGTACTTTGGTTGGGCTTTCCCTTTTTTTAAAGGTACAGGTTACAATGGGTCATAAGCAGCTGTAGTGCAGTAATCATGTTGACTTTGTCAGTGGCACTATAAAGTGCAAGGTAGATAATTTTCTCCACTGTGAATTAAAAAAGACAAAGTATACCACTGAAATAAATACCAGTCCCGTTCAACAACTTGTTTCCCGCATATTTCCTATATACATCAATTTCTTCATATTTCCATTGCTTGATTAATGTTCCTGTTCATTTACCTTGTGATCAAGACCTGTAACAGAAAAGGACTGTGAGAACCATTTTACATCAAGATATTTTGTACAAAGTCTGAATTGACTTTTGTTCATTTATTTCTGAGAAAAACTAGTGGTACCAACCTGTTTTACTGTACTTGTGATGGATGGAGATAAATAGCCCTTTGCCTAAATCTGAAGATTGATGAAGGGTGCAAATCCCACCACATCCTGTAGAAGTACTAGTGCCCTCTGTAATGGTTGTTCAACATCAATTTCAACATTCCGCTTGCGTAAAGGATCCAGGCTGGACTCAGTAACATTGTGACAGTGATTCACCTTTAGGGACTGAAGCTTGGGGCAATATTCCGCAACAGTCCTGGAAACACAGCAGGTAGAGATGTTGTACAGGTGTACCACAAAAAATAGAATGCCAAATAGAATGTGCCAATGTATCCCAAGGTAGAGTAGCACGAAAGACAAGCTAACTCACTTTGTGTACTATGGGAAGAACTGATAAATGAGAAAATACACTGGGGTCCAAGTTCACAGACAGTGTTACCTGATGGACTGGTTCCTAACCCGCAGACAGCCTGTCAGGTCCAGCTGCTCTAGCTCCCTGCAGTTCTTGGCCACCTCTTCCACAGACTCGTCCGTGATGTTGGCATTGACTGCCACAGACACAGACCTCAACTTCAGACAGTTTTTGGCGAGATAACAGATGGCCTCGTCCTTGAGCTGGCGACAGGCGGTGAGGTCTATGGATTGCAGCCCCCTGCAGTGGTCAGCCAGGCTGCGTAGGGACAGGCTGTCCACCCACTCGCAGTGCGCCAGGCCCAGGTGCTGAAGGTGCATGCAGCTCAAAGACAAGGCCACCAGGGAGTGGCGGGTCAGATGAACACATCCCTTCATGTCCACTCTCAGCAGGTGCTGGTTCTGACCAATCACAGGCAGCAGCTCACTGTCTGTCACCCAATCTGAGCAGTTCTGCAATGCTAAGTTCTGGAGAACTTTGTTGTCCCTTAGCATAGAGCAAAAGGCCTCCTTGGGAATAGAAGCCCCTACCTGGAAACATTAAATGATGGTTAGACAGCATCTAAGACACACATTATTAGGATAACACTTCTCAAAATAACAAGGATAAAGTTACAGGTCCAGCAGCCATTTATGCTACACCACTTTAAACATCTGTACATTATTATTCTCTTACTTGTGTGAGATCAAAGGTCCGGCAGTTGGCAAGGTAAACCTGGATGAGAGCATGAAACTGCTTGCTAACTCTCTGTAGACTGACAAGATGACTTAATGGCAAGTAGCAGAAAACATTTGTAACCAGCACATCCTCCCAGGGTAAGTCCAGTAGATGACATCTGCATCACACATTGCAAAAAGAGACAACAGTGCCTGTCAAATAACAAATAACATAATATTGGGATAATATTAGCACCGTACCAATGCATGGTGTTATCTGAACAGTCTCACTTACGTAAAAGCTACAATCCAAGCACTCAAAAGGTGTAAGTTAGCTTGACAGCTCTTGCTATGCAGGTGCGATAACGGGTATCTAGCTAACGCTAGCTGGCTTTGTTAGCTAGTGGCAAAATGCACGTTCCTACTACAACATACCTGCATCCATCTGTTCCGTTGTCCATTCTGTGAAGAAAGTATATGCAACGAAGCTGGCAGAATGTTCATATAGTTAGTAAATAGCTACATGCGATCCTTGGGTAACCACAGACAAAGGTGCATCTTCTGTTGACAAATTTCCGGGTTCGTAACATAAGGGGTGTGTTCAAGAATTCAACTTCTAACAGTGCAGGTGACAGTGAAATACCATGGTCATTGATTATCAAAACTTTTAAATTAAATATTGTATCATTTATTTTTAGATAATATTCTAACCATGCTTTGAATTACCATTAATTTAAATGTATTATACAGTTATTAGATTGAACTCAGAGAAACCAGTGACTAGAGTAGATGATCTGCATACCCATGCAAACGTTAAACAAATAACCTTCCCGACAAATCAACTTCTAACAGAGACACAATGGAGTCAATCATGCTGAACAACTGCTGACCTAAGAGTTATGTTTCCCTGAATGAGGTGGGCCTACGGAACGGTTGTGTGAAAACTCACTTTTGACCAACTATACTGTGGATATACAAGCTAGAGTAGTATCCATAATGGAAGATAAATCTGTGTATGATTTTAATGCAGAGACCCTGGATGGACTCATAGTTCCACTCAGCAACTACAGAGGAATGGTGCTTCTCATTGTGAACCTTGCCACCTTTTGAGGGTCAACAATAGAGGAGGTTGGTCATCTGTTGGTATACCTGTATTATTTTTATTGAGTAACAGACATTTTTTAACATAGATTTCAATTTCTGTCTTCTGATTCTGACATCCTCTCAGTACCACAGGTTGAATGCACTAATGGAAATGTTTGGTGACCGCAACTTCACTGTCCTGGGATTCTCCTGCAATCAATTTGGTCTTCAGGCACCTGGTAAGAGCCGTTTGCTTTAAGAATCTGAATATGAGTGTAACCTAAGTTTACCCCTGTTTGATGTGTTCCTCAGTTCCTCAAACATCCACAATTCCATAACACTATTAAGTTTATACTGAGCCATTGTTTAATTTGTTGTGTTTTTGACCTCAGAGGGAAATCATGAAACTCTCAATGTTCTGAAGTATGTGAGACCTGGTGGAGGGTTTGTCCCCAAGTTCCCTGTATTTGGCAAGATTGAGGTTAATGGATTAAATGAAGAACCTCTTTTCACCTATCTCAAGGTAATCATTGGTTTCACTGTTATTGTATCAAACACATATTTCCAGCATCGTAGAAAGAAACCAAACTTTCTGGAAATGAGTTTGATGTGTATCTCACATACCAGAGCGGCTCCCCATAACCCTTGTTTATGTGGATGTTTTTAAGATTGCTTAACTTTGAAGATGACACAATCAGATGACTTTGCGATTATCTTTTATTACTTCAGCCATATTCTTTGTTGGTTCTTTTCACAGGACTCTTTGCCTTTTGTAAATTCTGTTATTGGAGATATAAGGAAATTGTACTGGTCACCAATTAAAGTCAATGACATACGTTGGAACTTTGAGAAGTTCCTAATTAATTCAGACGGGGAGCCTTTCAGACGGTAAATCACTGTTCAACACCAAAATAATGGACTACTACTCTATATTTAGGCCTATGATTTGCAACACCTACTGGTCCTAATGTGTCTCTTTTTGTCCCAGATATGAACTTCATGGCCCCATTGAAGAGGTGGAGACGGATATTGCTGAACTTCTTTAAAGGAAATGATCTCAGAGGCAGTTTTGCCAGCAGCAGATTGACGATCCCTCAGTAAATGCAGACCTGCACCTGAGTAGATCTGATGGGTGAAAGAAAAGGACTCAGAGTTTCAGTGCATTCACTCCGAGGACCATATCATACCAGCTGCTGGTGATGGCATTTGTCAATAACAGGTGTAAATGCTACATAAACTTGCTACATAAACTTCAAAGAAAACCGCTGTGCTGTCCTTTTTAAGCCTGTTGAATGTTTCGAAAATTAGTTTCAATGTTGTTATTTTGAAACATGGATAGAATTTTGTATGTAGTTTAAATACTATTAAAATAGTTATATATAATGCCATTTATTATAACACAATTTATTATGGTTTGACTCAGAGGCGTTGTTAGACATAAAACTCTACTGGGGCACAGGCCCCTATTCGTATTCCTTTTTTTCTGTCAAGCTTGCTGCGCACAATGCACTATAGGCTATAGAAATTCCCCTTGCTTAACCCACTATACAACAGTTCAGGGACGCAAGTTTGATATCAGCTTTGGAAGGGACATCAATAGTTAATGCGAGCGCGCCCATTTCTCTGCAATATTTTACAAGCGTTGATTGGGATACTGCGTTTATTTTTTCAGAGATTATCAATCTAAATTAAGGCACTGACTGATAAAGTAAATTGTTAAAACTCAAACTTTAGATTTTACTGGGGCACAGCAGATTTATACTGGGGCACGTGCCCCAGTAAAAAGGGTCTAACGACGCCCCTAGTTTGACTATGTTCAAGATCTGTCAGTAGGTTCATGAACCATGAGTGAATATCTCACGCATGCGTACTTGACCCTAGCCGTCACGGCTACCATCAGACATGGCTGCCTTGGGTTTGCGATGGTGGGCTCGAGCCCTTTCCAAGGATAAAGGGACAGGCATTCCAACTGTACTCTCTGGAGCCAGAGCAGGTTGGTATTTTATAAATTGTAAATGTTTTGTGTTTGTCTATATACATTAAAATACCTAATCCAATTCATGTTTATCTTGCAAGAAGGGACTAACCTTGACGAGCGAACGAATGCCGTCTGAGCTAACTTTAGCTAGCCTTTCTACACGTAGCTGGTGGTGGCTGAGCTCTAACTCCGACCATACCCTGAAACGTCTTTTCCTCTTACTTTTGTTTACATACTGTATAGCCTTCGTGTTAGCTGCTTTTTGGACATGTTCTAATGGGACTTGCTTATCATGTCGTAAATAAATCTAGTGGATTGTTTTGGTAATGCAATGGTAGAAAAGTTTAAACAATTTTTGTTCCCATAGTACATCAAACCTACTAGATGTCTACCCACCACCACCGCACCGATGCTCGCCATCAATAATGGCAGATTCTGTACTGTAATTGCATTTTAGCGTCTGGAGTTTCGAAAGGCATGCTGCCCGGTCCCTTCCCCACAACCCCCGAGGAGAAGGCAGCAGCGGCAAAGAAGTACAATATGAGGGTTGAGGACTATGAGCCATTTCCAGATAACGGCGAGGGGTAAGAAAAGTATAGCCCTACTGAATTTGTAACCCTATTGAACTAATAACCTTATTATACCTAGGATTTTAGTGTTATAATGAATGTTTTAAACTTGAATACTATTTATTTGTCATCATACAAGAAAGATTAATGTAGCAGCGTTTACAGAATAATTCAAATGACTCAACTTATTTTTGCAGATATGGTGATTACCCAAAACTGGCAGATCGATCCCAGCATGAGAGAGATCCTTGGTACAAATGGGACCATCCTGACCTGAGGAGGAACTGGGGAGAGCCAGTAAGACGTTTGTTTGTACATACAGACATGGTCAGACAACACAACAAAGATACCAACAAAAACAACAGTTGGTGATGGCGTTGTGATTGGTATTTTATGTGTCTGTTTGTCTGACAATGGCTGTATGGCACACAATGAATTTCCAAAAGTAAAATTTGATCTATATAACTATAGTTGTATTTACCAAAAAGTTTTGACTAAAATCAAAGATGCCCCCAACTCTAGCAGATTTTTTCTATTAAGTCAATGATACAGATACAAAATAGTAGTTTTCAGGCAACTGTCTTGCTTGCATTGTCAATATTCTCACAGATTGAGTTAGTGCACAATACATAACAATACATAACAATACATAGCTAATGAGTACGCTCACATGTTTTTGTATCTGCCTCCACCCGCACCCCACAGATGCACTGGAACTTTGACATGTACACCAGGAACCGTGTGGACACATCCCCCAGCCCGGTCGACTGGGGCACAATGGTCAAACACTTGGGTGGCTTCATTGGGTTCATGCTGTTGATGTTCTACCTTGGGGAGACATTTCCTTCTTACCAGCCTGTGGTAAGAATTCAAATGGCAGCATCCTTATCATTTCTCTCAACGGAACGCATTACGCAGTTTTTATGGATATACTATAGCCTTTTCCTTGATCACAACCTTTAACTCAATGTAAAGTTCTCTGTGATTATAGCCTGTTTGGATTTAACTGTAAATTAATTTATTATAGTTCCAGGCAGTTATTTATATTACACTTTTCATTGCCAGGTGTGTAAAGGGAATGTTTGAGGAAAAGTTGGAGGTTTCACTGATGTTTTGATAAAATTATTTATGTTCAGAAGTTTGAGTTCAAGCTTTGCTTGGAAGCCTGTGGGGTATGTGAATATACCTTCTCTTTTACCTTGCTATTACTAGCAGCAGGATTAGGCAATGGCATCACATCTAGTCTTACATTACTGTATGCATTAAGGCTCCAAAAAAAGAATTAATGTTAAATATTTTGTCTGTTCCAGGCACCCAAACAGTACCCTTACAACAACTTGTACCTGGAAAGGGGAGGGAATCCTGAAAAACAGCTTGAAGAAGTCAAACATTATGAAATATAATTTAAGACATGTCTACTCCACTACTTGTGTATATTTCTGTCACTAATAAATAATTAATGATAAAATGTTTTTGGAACTATTTCTTGTTGTATATTTAAAGAACAAATAGTAGTGGTGATAATATTACTTTTATGTCATTCAGATTACAGTTGTGAAGCATACATGAAAAGTAAATCACTGCTTAGCAACAGTACAATCTATCCAGTTGCTGATTTGTCAGTATGGGTTGGGATCATAGACGTCACAACCGGAAAGAAGTAAACCAAGCAAGCAAACGGGTCAAATGAGGATATCGATAATATCGGCCACCGTAGATTTGGAGAGAAAAAAGAAGCCTACGTTGGGAGTGCCAGTTAGCCTACTAGCTAGGTTGAATCAATCCTTACTTCATGATTGCCTTGCGTGACTGTAATAAAAGTAAGTACATGTAATGTTGGATACATTTACTTAACTGTTAACCTGTGACTAAAGAGACAACAAGCGTAACTGTCGATATAATTTATTATGAACCCAGTTTGAGCACTAGCTAGCTAGCTACAGTAGCTACATGCTTGGCCTAGACTTAACGTTAGCTAGTTAGCAAGACAACAAGTTTGCCAACGTCACATCATAGCTACTAGCTACTACCGCCCGGTAGTAGTAGCTAGCTAACTAGTTACACCCTTCAGTAAAGTTGTATTGCAATTTACTTGCTTATAGCAAGCAGTTGAACTATCCAGTGTTGCTAGCCAAGCTACGATTAGCCATGTAGTTTTGCATGAAACATAATACACTGACCTGTATGACCTATGCGATTTTTATCGGTCTCAAAAAGCTAATAGCTACCAGTAGGTAGCGACCAATCAGTTACACACAGCTAGCTAGCTTTTTATCCAACTAACAGGTCCTAAACTCTGTGTAGCCTATTCTACCGCAAGCACTACCCTCCTCCTCTGCTCTGTGAGGAAAAAATGCTCTGATGTCTGGGAACAAGTCTCCTCCTGCCATTACTTGAAATCGATTTTTCTTCCAAGGAATGTCTTTTGGCTGAAAATGATCTGCCTCTTCGTGATATGATAAAGTCAGTTTGTCAATCAAGGAAGATTGATTGATTGGTATTGCAGCCACGATTATTTTCTTGACAAGACTCATGTCTAATAAACCGTTATGTCTTGTGCTGAGCATATGCCGACGTGCTTCTTTCAGGATTTAGTTAGCCAGAAACAAACCCAGCTGAGGAAAATGAAGCTGAAGGAAATTCAGAGGACTGCCCACCAGTCATGGAGTCCTGCCTCTCACCATCCCATTTCTCTGGCCTTGGGTGCGTTGCCTTATCTTGGATAGAAAAGGCGGGATGTTATAATATCTTGCCAGTAATACATTATTAATCACACAATATCTAATGTGCTGAATTGCATGTGTTCTTGTGTGTGAACATTTATCTCTGTGTCAATTTAGGCACGTCAGCACAACAGTTGGATGCCTCATTCAACACTACTGCTGCCCTAGAAATATTTGAGTTGGATTTTGCAGACCCCTCTCTGGAAATGAAACTCAAAGGTTCCCTTCCTTCATCTAATAGGTGAGCAGCTCTAGAAGTGAACTGTCTGCTTTCTGAACCTATATTATTGTTATAAGTTGCTTGTAATAAGTTAGTCTAAGCCTTTGTCTTGCTTCACCAATTTCACTTTCTGTCTTTCACTTTTCTGTCTTTCAATTTTTCTGAAAAATTTATATTTTCTGTCACTTTCTCTGTCTGTCCCCTAGATTACACAGTCTCATCTGGGTGGATTTTGAAACGGGAGAAGATGGGACAGGAGGAAGGCTCATTGGAGGCAGTGAGAATGGCACAGTAACAGTTTACAGCCCGGGGGCCATAGTAACCCCTGGAGCAGAAGCAGTGATAGGACAGTCTGACAAGCACACTGGCCCCGTCAGAGCACTAGACTTCAACCCTTTTCAGGTAAAGCTTGAAAGTTATATCATTTTCTATGTAATTTTTTTTATTATCAAAATTGATATATTTTTTTGTATTTTAATTGCGTTTTTTCCAGAGTAACCTTCTTGCATCGGGGGCAAATGATTCAGAGATCTATATCTGGGACCTGAATAACTTCAACAATCCAATGACACCGGGAACAAAGTCTCAGGTAATGTTGGTTAAAACATATAAAAACAAAAATAGTATACACACTTTTAGGTTTTGCCATTTATACTTTTTATTTTTAACGTAACTTTGTTGTTCAAAAGCATAGTGCCTTACAAGAGTTAGCTTGAACATTTTTCTCCCTATTTCCTTACCCTTTGTAGCTATGTGAGGTAAGAATGAAAACAGCGGCTCCTATGTTATGTTTGGTGTGTGGTGTGTGTATAACCTGTGCGGGCTCAAATATGTCATTGGACATTTCTCTACCAAAATTACAATTTCTCTACTAAAAAAACGGTTATACTCAATGTTATGCTGTTTGCACTTTCAAAATCCCTTTAATAAAGTTTTTTTTCTAGTTTGAATATTTGGGGTGTGGCCTCTTTTGGTATTTGTTATTTTTGTTATCAATACTTACTAGTCATTTATAACAAGTGTGCATTTGCTGAATATTTCCTAACTAATATTAGTTTCCAATCAAATAAGAATCTGTTTTTGTGTATCAATGATGCTATGTTCCTGAACACACACACACACACACACAAAAAAAAAAAAAATTTTTATTACACATTAGTTTTTAACTATTACTGTTTCCTTTTTCTCCTTTCTCAGCCTCCTGAAGATGTGAGTGTCGTGTCCTGGAATAGACAGGTTCAACACATCCTGGCCTCAGCCAACCCCAGTGGCAAAGCAGTTGTCTGGGACCTGAGGAAGAATGAGCCCATTATCAAGATCAGTGACCACAGTAACAGGGTGAGCAGGTGATGTTTGTTGCAACCGTTTTATTGTTAGTTTTTCTCTTTTTTTGTGCATCTGGGCTTTGTGGCCTCCCCCACCCCCCTTTGTGTGCCTTGTTTCCACCATCCGCTCTGTCACTTTTCAACTATTCATCTCTGTCTGTGTTGTAGATGCACTGCTCAGGCATGCTCTGGCACCCAGAGGTGGCCACACAGTTGGTTCTGGCCTCTGAGGACGACCGGCTGCCAGTCATTCAGATGTGGGACCTTCGCTTTGCCACGTCACCTCTCAAAGTCCTGGAGAACCACACAAGGTGAGAGCTTTTTACCCAACAGTCAAACTTCCATCTGTAGCTGTTTGTTGCGCAGTCCCCGGATGATCCTTTCTGTCAATTTCCATAGTTTAAGAAAGTCGCTCTCTATTCAGGGGAATTCTCTCCATATCCTGGAGCCAAGCTGACCCAGAGCTGCTGCTCAGTAGCGCTAAAGACAATCGGATCTTGTGCTGGAACCCAAACACTGGCGAAGTAGGTTACCATCACCAAAGTCGAGCTATCTCGATCTCTTATCCCTGAGGCACCAACACCATCTAACCCTAGTCTCTCCTCCTAGGTCATTTATGAGTTGCCCACAACCAACCAGTGGTGCTTCGACGTGCAGTGGTGCCCCAGGAACCCAGCCCTGCTGTCTGCGGCCTCCTTCGACGGCAGGATCAGTGTCTACTCCGTGATGGGAGGAAGCCTGGAGGCTCAGCAGCAGAGCACCGCCCATATGGTGCCTTACACGCACACCGCACAATTCTGTTTTGATGACAATCGTTCCGTATCCCTGTAATCGTAATCCTAATAAGTCCAAATGGCTAAATCCTGCATTGATGTAAATCCAGTGGTGTGTTTTATCGTATGATGGGTGAACCGATTTATCTGGATTTTTTGTGGATACAGAAACAATGGCCCACTAAATCCTCCTCAGTTTGCACGGTGCTAATAGGCGTTTTGTCCCCAGATCTCATCCTCATTCGACACCATGGATCCCTTTGGGACCGGACAGGCTCTGCCCCCTCTACAGGTCCCACAGCCTGCAACCCAGACCACCATCGTTCCCCCGCTGAAAAAGCCCCCAAAGTGGGTGCGCAGGCCAGTGGGGGCTTCATTTGCTGTGAGTCCTAATCGTTTATGTATGTATTGTACGGAAGGGGAAAACAAGGTAGTGTTTCGATGAACGACGGAACATATTTAAAAACAAAAAAATTGGTATCCCTGTGTGCAGTTTGGTGGGAAGCTCATTACCTTCGGCAGCGCCAAGCCTCCTCAGGTCCAGAGTCCTCAGGTCCTCCCCAGGCAGGTGTTCGTCAGCCAGGTCACCACGGAGACAGAGTTCCTGCAGCGCTCCCGGGAGCTCCAGGTGGCGCTGCAGTCTGGATCCTTCTCCAGCTATTGCCAGGCTAAGATCCACAGCACCATCTCCGACTCTGATAAAGACTTGTGGAAATTCCTCCTGGTATGACTAATGTAAAAATATATATGTGAACCTGTCTGTGGTGTTATTGCTCCAGAGTAAGTGTATATACTTGTTAAATGTCCCCAGGTGAACTTTGAAGATGAGGCACGGGTTAAGTTTCTGAGACTTTTGGGTTTCAGCAAAGATGAGTTGGACAGAAAGGTAATTGTCTGATTTTACTCGAGAAGGTGACATACTTCTCCACCATATTTTTTTAAATTTGATTTATCTTTACCCTTGTTTCTCCAGATTTCAACCTGCTTGGGAAAGAGCCTGCAGCCGAATGGCCACGGTGTGGATGCCAGTGACCTGGCTGAGAAAATGCAGCAACTCTCTGCGCAGGTTTGAAACAGACCAATCTTTTCTTTTGTCCTAACGGTGCCCCAAGAACTAAAGCAGTAGAAAATGAACATTTCTTTTTCTACAGAGGTCAGATGAGACCAGTGGTGCCGGCAGTGGCAGCATGACCTCCGGTTCAGCTTCCCCGTCTGACTTCTTTAGTCAGATACCACAGAAGAAAACCGTCTTCCAAATCCCTGTTTCGGCCGGTAAATGCACACATCAACATTTTATTGTTAGCTGTCACATTTAATCTCTTCTACAACATTTCAAATGTTAAGGCTAACAATTTCACCTTTGTGTTTTGTGTTGCCATAACTCAGACACGGACGGGCTGATCAGCCAGGCTCTTCTGGTGGGGAACTTTGCGGGAGCCGTGGATCTGTGTCTTAACGACGGTCGCTATGCAGAAGCCATCCTGCTCGCCATTAGTGGAGGAGAAGATCTGCTCAAGAAAACCCAGCAGAGATATTTGGACAAGCAGAGGAGCAGTATCTCAATGGCACGTCAGATCTCTAGATCATTCAGTGTTATTCTGTGACAGGGACTTCCCTTCAGGCCAAAGTAATGGATGGCCAAGTGTAATATGGTGTTCCTGTGACAGAACTTCATTCCAGGCCAGAGTAGTCGATTGTCATACGTTTACAGGTCTGATCATTTGGACGTGCTCAAGTTTTTGGAACAGTCTTGGATCATCACGTCATTTACATTTATGCATTTAGCAGACGCTTTTATCCAAAGTGACTTCCAAGAGAGACCTTTACAAAAGAGCATAGGTCACTGATCATAACAACGAGATAACCCCAAACATTGCGAGCACCCAAAACATGAAACATACATTGTGGAAAACCAAATAAGTGCCAAAGGGAAGAACCATAAGAGCATGCAGTTAAACAAGTTACAATTGAACAACATGAAACTCAAAAAGTGCAAGAGTGCACCTGTAGAAAAAACAATCAACAGTAAAATATTTCACAGCGAGTACAAGAATTTGAAACCGTTACAACTAACCAACAAGACCAACAAGTCTCTCAATCCGAGTCATTGTGATCCTGGAAGAAACTAACATCAGGTCCAGCCAAGCATTCCTAAGTGCCGTTGTACTCCCGGAACAAGTGCGTCTTGAGCCTTTTCTTGAAGGTGGGGAGACAGTCAGTGTCCCTGACTGTCATTGAATGTGACTTTCCTTCTCCTCAGCTGATCTCGTCGGTGGTGACCCAGAACTGGGCTGACATCGTCCATAGCTGTGATCTGGACAACTGGAAAGAGGCCCTCGCCGCTCTCCTGACCTACGCTCACCCGGAAGAGTTTGCCCATCTGTGTGGTAAGAGACGCCGATGACTGTAACAAAGAGCGCCCATCCATGACATGAGATTTTATTTACGTGTGGTGAAAAAAAGAATGTTTCCCCTGTGTGATGGTAGACACGCTTGGAGTACGTCTGGAAGCTCAGGCGACGGAGAAACACCGGCTGCAAGCCTGCCTGTGCTACATCTGCTCTGGAAACATTGAGAAGTTAGTGGAGTGCTGGGTCATGCAGAGAGACTGCTCCTCTCCCCTCGTCTTGGAGGTACGGGAACTTGTCCCAAACTGTAATTGGCTTGTCTGCGTATACGCAGAGGAAAGCGGATGTATTGCAAACTGCAAGAGAAATCTGATTTCCGTGTGTCCGAATGTCTGATAATTCTATAAACGTCCAGCGGAAGTGTGGCACCTCCCTTTGCGGACATTTAGAATGCGAACGCCTGGTTTTGTTGGGTCCTTTGATTGACAGGATCTTGTGGAGAAGGTGATGATCCTGCGCAAGTCCATCGAGCTCCTGCGGAACAGCGAGGTAGCGGTGAAGAGCCCGGTCCTGGCCGACAAGCTCACTCAGTACGCCGGCCTCCTGGCCTCGCAAGGCAGCCTGGCCACCGCCATGTCCTACCTGCCAGAGAGCCCCGACCAGGTAGGCAGGTGACACGCAGAGTCCTGGAGGAGGAAGGAACACACTTTAGTCTGAAGTCTTATTCAGACAAGAAGTTATTTCCCATGCATTTCAAGGGTGGCAAGGACTTTTGCTCCTTTTTCACTCCTACAGTTTTTTTTTTCTTCTCCTGTATGTCCGAAGATGTTTTTATGTTGTTCTGTGCTGCCCCCTACAGGCAGGAATCATGATGATGAGAGATAGGCTGTTCCATGCCCAGGGCGAGGTGGCCGTTGGTCCCCGGCCGCCTGTCCCCTACAACAGAGTCAACGTGGGAGCGACCAAGCCTTCTGCTGCTTCCCCCCCACAACCACAACCACAGGAAGCCCCGAGCACGGTAACTTCAGTTACCACCCAAGTTCGGTTTTCTCATTCAAAATCATTGAATGGAAACCTACTCTGGTCACTTCCTTACAAACACGTAGAAACACATCTGTTTGCTCCCTCCCCCCTCGTGCTTAAATGTTTTAAGGATGATGGGAATGTTTGTCATGTCCTCCACTGCAGGGAGGCAGCCAGCCCCACAGTTCAAATGTTTTCTCCCCGCAAGTTGCCGTGGCCAACACCGGACTACCTCCCTCCCAGATGGGGTTGCCCCCCTCCTCTCATGTCCTGCCCCCCGGTGGGCCCCGGTCGAGCCTGCGACCCGCCTACCCCCAGCATCCTTCCACCGCTCCAGGTGGGACATTACACACACGTCTGAAAATGACTGACAGTTAACCATTCTATAAATATATCTTCTAATGCAGTTTGTGTTTGCTCGGACCCCACTCAGGCTTCCCTCCTCAACAGTCATTCCAGCCACAGCCCATGTCAAGCAGTGGACCCTCCATCTTCTCCCCTTCAGGCCCTCAGATGCCGGGGGCCAGCCTGTCCGGACCCCCTCTGCCCCAGCTATCCTCCCCAGCCCCTGGGGGCCTCTCCACCATGCCCCCCTCCTCGCACCCTTCCAGACCCATGCCACCTGGCCCCCAGCCTAGAGGCCATGTGCCCATGTTTCCGGGGGCCCCTCACAACCAGGCCCATCCACCCCCAACAGGCAGCTTGTACCAGCCCATGGGGCTAGGGTACCCCCCAGGCGGCCCCGGAACTCCAGCCACCAAGTCATTCTCTGCCCCGTCGGTACCCCCTCCTCCCACAGGTACAGAGATTCAGATCAGCAGAGTTATCAGTGTTCCTCACAATCGTGCTCATACCATCAATCACATATCTTTGTGTGCTGGTCAGAAAGATGGAGATGATGTTCACTGTGAAACGCTCCTATTCAGCTGTCCCCTTGTTTGACTTTTCAGGCTTCTTTCCTTGGCTGAATTCCCATTTTGACGATGAAGGTGACAGTGACAGGGCTAGGTTTGAACATGGCTTAAAGTGTGTACCACAAACATAGGTAGAAGTGTTTGCTTGGTTAGCTCCACATGCTTGAGGGACATGTAGTGCATTAAAAACAGATGTAGGATAGTAAACCCTGGGTCTGAGCATTTAATTAAGTTTTAATTAATTCATGCTGAGATTAGTCAATCTCTTGTTGATTAAAGGCAGGGTTGTTAATATTGTTACGCACTTTTTGTCATATTTGCTGACCTAAACTTCACGTCCTGATAGCAACCAATAAATCTAAAGGTTTAAGAGTAAAATGAAATTAATCCGATATCTGCGGGCGTGGCAGGACTGTAATAGACTCGACCAATCATTAAGTTCAGACCGGCCTTATGATTGGACGACATTCAGACCGAATGCAATGATTGGACGGGCTACTTGTGGACCTACTTCCCGGCAGTAGTCAGGCAGTGCATTCATGTGTTTTGGAGGAGTGGCTTTGAAGGGGGATAGCCTTTCTAACTCGAGCGAAAATTGCTAGGTTTGCTGATCCTGCTTTTAATCAATCTCTAAATTAGCAGAGGCAGAAATGACAATCGACACAAGAAAGCATGGTGTGACCATTATGTTTGAATGACAAAGACCTGATTTCAAATGCTTTCATTAAATAAGAGCTTTTCGGGACCATATAGCTTGGGTTATCCCTGTTATTTGTTGCAAAAGTCTACCTTGGCTTCTTTTATGTGTTTTGTTGTGTATGTAGTGTTCCTTAAAACTAACCTTGCCTCAAAGAGATTGTGTTTCTGTGACTAAGTTTTGACTGCTTAAAATCCCACCAGAAGAGATCTCTCACAGCCAGGGTGCTCAACCTCTTATCACGTTCTCCCTCAGGATCTCAGGATGGCTGGAATGATCCGCCTGCAGTCCGTGGTGCTCCAAGGAAGAAGGTACCCTTTTAGAACACCCTTGTTTCTGTTCTCTACATGGGGATTGTTCCTTCCAAGTGTGCTTCTCTGCAGAAGTTGTAGTTTCCGCCTAGTAACATTTCGAAATATTGTCTGTGGTGACATTATGGAGGTGTTGACCTTAGAAGGCCCCTGCAGGCCAGATTCAAGATGGCCTGCACACCATGTTAACCCTTCATGGCTACACTTGTTAGTCAAAAAAAGCTCCAGGCGATAAGCACTGTTATGATCAGACTCATGTATTAGCTGGATATGGTAGAATTTCAGTTCCAAATACCTGTAGTCAAACATGCTTGGACAAGCTGTGAAGATCTCTGGTGACGCCCGACTGGGAAAACGTGTTGTCGCATACAGGTTCCTGATAACTACACCCCTCCCGCCCCCATCACAGCCCCTGTGATGGGCTTCCCAATGGAGGCCACCCAACCCCACGAGGGCCCCCAGGTCCCACCAGGAGCCCCCCAGGAGCCCAACGTGCAGGTCAGTACCACGTTCTGCCATTGTGGTTGCTTGCTCCATTGGGACGTTGTGTTCCACACGTAGACAGTTAGATTGATGTTTCTTTTTTTCCCCCCCTCAGCTTCTCCAACAGCTGCCAGCAGAGAAGGTTGAGCAAAGGGAGATCCCGGCTGAGCACGTGGTCCTCAAAAGCACCTTTGACAGCCTTGTGCAACGCTGCCAACTAGCTGCTGGAGACCCAGTACGTCTGGCAACCACACATACACACCCACACTCCTTTTTGTAGGCATTAAAACGTTTACTTTTGAACATTTTCAGCAAACGAAAAGAAAACTTGAAGACGCGTCCAAACGCCTTGGTTATCTCTATGACAAACTAAGAGAACAAACGGTAGGGGCACTTTACCGATGTGTATCTTGTTCTATTCATTGGTGGCACTGATCCTGAAAACTGTCCCACATTTGATCTAAAATATGTCAAATGAGATGTCAAGGTTTTGAGTCATGTTTAATTGAAACCTGCATGTTGTCTCTCTTCACCCCCATGTAGCTCTCTCACAATATCCTTGGTGGGTTACACGAGATTAGCCGCTGTGTGGCCAGCCAAAACTACCAGCGCGGTCTGGAGGTCCACACCCAAGTGGTCAGCAGCAGCAACTTCAGCGATATCTCCGCCTTCATGCCCATCCTCAAAGTGGTCATGACCATAGCCATCAAGCTGGGGGTCTGACCCGCCGACAAACACAGCCCGACTTCAGTGTTATGGATCCTGTTATATAAATAGATATTTATTTCTTATCAAAACTAACTCCATGCGCTTTGACATTGACTTTATAAGCGATTTAGTGGTTGTTCACTGTTTAACCTATGTCTGGGAAGGCTTCTGACTGGGATTGTCTTATAAGGATGTCTTATAAAGGTTCTAATTCAATGATTGGGAGGGAGCGTATAGTTTTTTTGAATATGTAGTGGAAGATTTTGCGGAACAAGTTTTTACTTTCTCTCCTTAATGGTTGGATGACGAAGGAATTTGAAAGACCTATTTTTCGACCTCTGCTGTACAATAGAAATGGCCTAATATGTCCAACTGAAGGTGCCATTACCTGGGTTGTTGGGCCAATGCACGGCTGCTGAATGTATTTAATTGAATTGTGTCAAATTGCTGGATTTTTTTAAATGATCAATCATAAATAGTGCTGCCGTTGACGATTCAGCTATTGTTTGAGTTCTATTTGTTTTCTGTTGGTTTGCACCCTCTTTGGTGTGCGTGTTACACCACTGTCATTCAATACTGATAAAGATGGGAAATCCCCACATGACTAAGGATAAATACAACACTTTTTGTAATCTCAACTATTTGGGGGATTTGCAAATTGTGTATAATTTTTCTATTCTGCACTCCCAGTTATATTGTTTAATTTACAGCTAAAATCCCAGATTTTGTTAAGTTTCCCACCCTTTATCTCGCTTACTGTAGAAATGTGATTTGCGTTTCCACAATTTGGCGTGTGAATGTGTTCTCACCAAAGCTGGTTCCTCCTTTTTTGTTAACTTGTAAAAGTGTCCGGTAATGAAATGTTGTACTTCATTTTAGTCTTGATAATTCTGTGCTACAAATATTTTCCATGATGAGTCAAAAAGAAATACTTTTTGGTGGAATATGGAATTGAGTTGTGAGAAAGTATGTGGTCTTAAGCTTGATGAATTCATTTTTCGCTAGTGGGAGACCAGTCAGATGTAGGCCAGTGGCTTACTGTGCTACTGCCCAGTGCATCATATGGCAGCAGAAGGCATTAAAGTGCCTCAGTAATCACTTGTTGACAAATATGTATACAATCCTTGTTGCTTACATTATGATTTACTGCTGTATCTAATTTTTCAAATAAAACCTGTATCAAGGCTTATGTTGACATTTATTTTATTGACTGAATTTAGCAAACATTGGCCTATTGGCCTATTAATTCAGTGATTGAAAAACATTTCCATGCATACTCATCCATAAAGGGGTTAAACTAGTGTACAACTAAAGGCACTCAAATTTCTCAGTGGAGCATTCCGTCTAGACTTGACATGCTTGCTTAAATGAACATGGTGTCATGTTTTCACGTTTGAGTTACTCTAAATGATTGGACAAGGGGAATCAGCTGTTGAGTAAATGCACCTCATTGGTTCTATAGAGTCAGACGATGTAGGCAGTGGGGGGGAAACGTTTTTTATCTTTAGTAACCTTGCAGGGTGACGCTACTTCACCAAACAAAATGACAATAATGAATACATCTGTTCAGTCAGTTTAGTAAATCTGTAGTCAGTTTCATCCAAAATGCTAAAGCACACATTTGACATGTAGTAAATGTATACTTTCCTTTCCTTAGATAAGAGTACACAAACTTGGGAAAGGATATTCTATGACTTATCTGAATATTAGTGTTCTGCCAAAGTTCTCATTATTCATTTAGCAATAGTCAAGAACTGAAACACATACTTAAGCGATTTTAGTTCATCTGACTTTTTGTTTAGAGTTTTAACTATTTAAATCAGAATACAAACTAGTCTAGACAAGTTTAAGCAACAAATATATTTATTACAAGTTCATTGAAAATATCTCTGAATTTTACTTCAGAAAGTATTTCACATTTGACATATATCAGAACAGAAGAATTGCCTTTTACTCCCCAGAACTTGACAAAACAAATACTGTTTCGGATAGTTGAAAACAACAAGGGAAATATATATGCATGGCTTGTGGTATTGTGGCCAAATTTGGGGTATTTTTGTTCAATAAAGCACTTTAAGATGCTGTAGACATGTAAACTGTCCACATGCTTTCTCAGAACCTTAACTGCACCTCTCATTAACATTTAGTTGAAAATGGGGAAGGTACATATCTAAATAAGGGATAATCTGGCATTCAATGCATTTTCATTGATCTTTCCTAATTCTTTTCACATATTGATGGTACTCTGTTACAGGATCAGGAATGGATGTAAGTCATAAGGCATTGGGTAGTTGCATCCTGACTTAGTCGGGTGTTTGTTCATCCTTAGACAAGTAAAAGGCTTCTCTTAGTTTACTTTAATGGCCCATCCACAGAATGTGCAAGATCGGTAATAAGTTCCAAAGTGCAAGGATTTTTGTAAATAAACCACAAATACTAATA
This sequence comes from Osmerus eperlanus, assembly GCF_963692335.1. NCBI lineage: Eukaryota > Metazoa > Chordata > Actinopteri > Osmeriformes > Osmeridae > Osmerus > Osmerus eperlanus. The sequence continues at coordinate 6,543,465 of NC_085029.1, read as the reverse complement.
ATGAACACACACAGAGAATACATTTCAATTCACAAACAACCAGAATTGACCTTGAACAATCTTGATAAATCTACTGTAAAACAACTCAATGCTTTATGGCATAATATGGGTCTTCTCCATGCTGTAACTATATTTTTCACAAGAAAATAAAAATTAGCAGTGAGAGAAAAGCCAAAATTGTCATGAAAAATGACAAAGGCCACACCGAACAACCTGTACAATTTTGCAGAATGAGAAAAGCAAAATTTAGCTACCATGTCTAAATGGTTGATGGCAAGGCTGTACACAAAAGGTCCAACCATTGCCAAATTCTGGAAACATCACCAAAAACCAAGAAATCTATCACATTTCCATGCTATGTTTAAAGGTATGAAAGAAATACACCAAATGGCAGTTTACATACTTTGAGACAATAGTTTACTCTTGATACATAGTAAATTTGGCTGATTAAATTCCTTAACAGAAAGATTACTTAATTTTTAAAAACGTTTTTTTTGTTCCAAGTGTGCTTCAAAATCCAGTGCCTGTATGCTGTGGAAAAAAAGCATTGCAATCGTCGCATTGAATGCCCCATTGTTACATAGAATTGAAGTATTTCCCATTTAAATAGTTCTAAGTAAATTAGTGATGCAAGAGTACATACCATACCTTAGAATTACTGACATTTGAAAAAGTTTTGCCATTTACCCAAATCTAACTGGACCAGTTACAGATTATCCTATGAACATTGGTTTAAAGACTTGTTAAGAATTAAGGAATATACCTTTCAGGTCTCTGTTCTTTCCCAGTTTGTATCTCACCACACCCTTTTTGTCACTTTCATAATAGTAATTCAGTCATTTTTGCAGTTGACGTACTAAAACGCCCTCTATAGTTACAACCACAAAGAGAACATACTGTATACATTACTGTAAGCACTTTGCTGTAAACTGTAACAATGTTGAAGAAAAACAAAGGCAATCGCATTGAAATAGATACCCTACAGTATATCCAATTAAATGGAACATGCTTTACATGTTTCAGTGCTGTTCTTTATTAATAATAAACAACCAATGACCACTAAAAACAATAGTAAATAAGTAACCATTTCTTTCACTGCAGTCCTAAAGATGTGAACATTTGTCCAATCATTGCCTTTACCGCACTTGGGCACTATTGACATTTGAGCTATTTCAGTTCATGAGACCATGATCCAACCAGTAGAGAAAAGCTGTAGCGATGACTACACTAGGCGCTTCGGAAAAAAAGATGTGACTTTACCTTCCGGGCCCATTCATATGACTGCAGCTAAAAAGAACCAAAAAGTTAAACGGCCCAAGTCCCCTCAGAGGCTAACATTCAACTTTAGAACTATGAAAATGTATAGCTCAAAAAGGAGTGTGCCGTCGTGACGAGCTACATGATAGAAAAAGCATCTTAAATTACACTGTATACGTCTCATTGGTTTGATCTCGTTTCTTTTTCGATTTCACAGCAGTTCTTTTAGCCATTCCTATTGCTTCCGTCACCCGTGCGCTGGACTCGGGCCGACACCACTTCCTTGGACACCTTCTTGCATTCCTTGGCCAGGCCCAGGAAACACATGAAGTCAATGAAACAAGTGGTAAGGTTTAACTTGCAACCAAACTCACTTGTTGCATAGTCATACGGGAACGTGTGGTGATAGTTATGAAATCCTTCACCTGGAGAGTAGGAGAAAGTTGTTTTATCTGTCCAAAGTAACAGAAAGAGTAGGAGAAATGGAATTTGCCTTTTTGTTTTTTACATACCTATGGCACTGAAAGTGACAAACTTGTTCTCTCTCGGGTTGATGTTGTGGTCGTAGGGCCTGTTCCCCCACAGGTGAGCAGCGCTGTTGACTAGCCAGGTGGCGTTGAGCACCAAGGTGTACCTCAGCAAAGCAGGGATGAAGTACCCCACCCAGAGGGTCTCCCCCCACAGGTACCAAGGCACAAACATTGGGATGAAGAAGCACATGAGTAGCACAGACAGCTTGTAGTACCTACAGGGGGCAATAAAGACAAGTCTCATCAGTATGACTCCACATGGGGAAGTCCAGTCATTTGCATTGTAAAACAGCAACGTTCTGTTTTGTCACTTTTTCTTTTTTTCCCCAAACAGGATTGAAACAGGTAAACTGACATCTGAAACAGGCATCATCAGTTTAAGGCCAAGGTTAGAAATGGGGTGAAGAAAGCTTAAACAGTTATAGACCAGGAGTACATACTTCCTTTGAAACATTACAACTTTGTCAGCCTTCAGGTCGCTGAGCTCCAACTTGCGCCCTTTTTCAATGACGTCCGGGTGTTTCCGCACCAGGAGCCAACCAATGTGAGAAAAGAAGAAGCCTCGGATGGCATTGTGGGGATCCGCATCTGTCTCCGAATATTTGTGGTGAACTCTGTGGTCTCGAGCCCACTCATAAATATCATTCTGTTGAAACAAAAGACAAAATATCTCAGAACCTCAACGTGTTTCACCACTGTTACTCTTCTTTCATCTTGTGTTTGACTAAAGGCATCTGAATGTTTGCTTACCTGAAAGGACATTGAGTTAGCAGTGGCGAGGAAGATTCTTAAAGGTAGTGAAGCCTTGTAGGACCTGTGACTCCATAGTCGATGAGCACCTGCAGTTACTCCTAAAGCACTTACTATAAAGCAAAAGAAAGCTGTCGAAGGGAGAAACCAAACATAATCGTTACATTTGTTTCCTTAGCAAGTCCATGTCATGCATGTTACAAATAATTACATAACAAAGAAATAGCTTTAGATAACAAAGGCATACTGCATCTTTAAAGTGCATCATATACAAAAAAGGTTTTGTAGTGGATTATCCAATAGCAACTACTGCCAATTCTTTCGACATCTAGCCTAGTTACAACAGCAGGTTCTAGAAAACCAGGGTGGAGACTAGAAAAAGTCAGAGATGGCAACCATATCAGTCACCAGCAGGGGAGGAAAGTAAGCAGGCACAAGGCAGCAGCCTCCAGCATGGCAACAAATGACATACAGCTGTGCCCCTCCATGGTGAAATTAAACTACGCCATAAAAAATAATGCCATTTTTAACTCCTTTCCTTATCGTACTTTCATGTCATTTTAAATCGTTTAATATGTTATTCTACTTACACCAAACCAAGGTCAAAGGCGATGCTGATGGAATAAGGAAACCCCCATAGAGAGCACCTATGTGCAACAAAGTCATTAATATGACATTTTTCCAAACGATTGTCTTCGGGGGTTTAGGGCCTTCCTTTTCTTTGTACGTGTCGTCAAAAGTATCGTCCCTCGTTTTCAGATTTTCTGAGGGAGCATCTCCTTTCCCCTGTCTCGCTCCTGGGTTCTCTGACTCAGTCTCAGTCATTTTCGTCGTGAATGTCCAAAGATGATCTGAAAAATGCATGAAGTCATTCAATCTCCATAGCAACTCAGAATGAAGAAAACATTTGCAAATATGCACGCACGGTGATTATTTATGTTGACTGCATTTCACTCTACTTCATTGCATTCGCTGGCCATCTTATTTCCATGGCATGGTATAGCTACATGAAAACGTCGGTTGCTATTAGCTAACTCGCTTAACCCCATTCAACGCAACCCTGCTAACAAACCCCAGCTGGATGCTGACAGCTGGCGCAGTAGGCTACACTATCTATGGCCTACTTTTCTTAATTTAGAATAAATAGCTAATATACTTACCAAAATGCGGACTGAATACCCGCGGAGACGAATGAGACCAAATGTAAATAAACTGTAAACAAAACTAGCCTATGTCGGTCACTATCTTACTTGCTGCGTTCTTGCAAATACAGATCACCATTGACAGGGACACCATTCGCATTTTATGTCTCCAGAAGTAACTGGTTCGAAACGAGTGCATTTGAAGGCATTTTATTGGACGAGATGTTTGATACCACCTTACTCATGACATCTCATTGGCCATCCTCCTATCTGCTGTTTTGTTCGTGACATAATTCATTTAGCAATTTTTGTTCGTGCCATACACACTTTCCACGTGTAGGCTAGGCTATTGCATAATAAATATTAAAGAGCTTAAAACATTTTAAGTGTGTGACCGGGAATGAAAATGACAAATGAAAATGTTAAGAGTTTCCATTCGTTTAAAAATAGTTCAGTTACGACAAAAATCTTTATTGATGAGAAAAACAGCAGCAGACAATCTCACACCTGTATGATTAATTCCACGAGATACTATTGAATGTCACACTCCAAGCTCCACTAGGCTACTCGGCCGTCGTGGGATTTGCGATGAGAAAAACAAGAAACATTAAATAAAGTGTGTGCTATTATATTTCTCCGAAACACAGTAAAGATGCTGGGTTTTAATAGGATTTAGACCAAACAGTAGAGACAAACAGTATAGCTACAGCTCATAGAGAATAAATCAAAAGCTGCCACTCTTCTGGAAAGGCTGTACACAACATTTTGGAATGGGTATGAATTTTTGCCCATTCAGCCAAAAGAGCATTAGGAAGGTATGCCAAACGTGCTTAATTTTTTGGGTCATGTGGTCTGTGCAGGCCAATTACGTTTTTCCACACAAAACTCGGTAAAACATAAACGGACCTCGCATTGCATCGGGGCATTATTAAGCCAATTAACAATGGGGGCTTTTATGAGGGTTATTGGGGCTATTGAGTTTAGTGCCATTAATTTCAACAGGTAGAAATATTATTGCTAAAGCATAATTCTACTATTCTGATTAAAACTTGGCAACAATTTTGTAAAGGCCCTTTATAATGACCCCTGCACTATTCCGAGGTTCATACAGAAATGTGCTCTCGAGTTTGGCGTGAAAAAACGACTGGCCTGTACAGGGGGGTATTCGTCGTAGCTCGCTAAGCGGTTTAGCGAGCTAATTTTCAGGCTAAGATAAAAAACGCCACTCTTTTTGGTTCGTGGAAGCAACTTTCGATAAATCACCATAGTAACATATCAATTAGCACTAACCTGCTCCAGAGCAGGCTAACGTAAGTGTAGCTGGATAAGCTTGCCACACCCCCAGAAAATAACATGGAAGCTCCCTTTTTGAGAGACCCAGTTGACCAAGGAGCTATAATTTAGTTCGATTAGCTTGTACATTGCAAATACCACACGCCGCAGCAAGCTTTATGCTTTATTATGAGCTTATGCTGCTGTATGTGAATATGTAACGCTATGTTTTACGAAATGTCTTGTCTTATCTGTTGTGCCTGTGCTTTTTATATGTTTCACTGTGGGAGAGTGGGAAACGTCATATCGATTCCTTTTTATGTCTTGACATGTGAAGAAATTGACAATAAAGCTACTTGAAACTTTAACTGTTCTTCAGACTGCATAGCCTTGAGTTTTTTTGCGTCAGGTAGGCTATAGGCTACATTTTTATACAGTATAGGCGATGCAGAAAACATTGGCAAAGCCGCAGCATGCGTTGCTGTAAGAAAAGTGTACTTGGCGCTTAACCAGCTGATGAATCAATTCATCATATTCCCTGGCCATGTCCCAGTCAATGACATCAAAGAGGGATCTACACATGCCTACATGCATATACACATATAGTACATGATATAAGCGCAGTAGCCTACATACAGTTAGGTCCATAAATATTTGGACATTGACACAATTTATAATTTTGTCTCTGTATACCACCACAATGGATTTGAAATGAAACAATAAAGATGTGCTTTAAGTGCAGACTTTCAGCTTTAATTTCAGGGTATTTACATCCAAATCAGGTGAACGGTGTAGGAATTACAACACATTTTATATGTGGCCCCACCCTTTTTAAGGGACCAAAAATAATTGGACAAACTAACATAATCATAAATCTAATTGTCACTTTTAATACTTGGTTGCAAATCCTTTGCAGTCAATGACAGCCTGAAGTCTGGAACCCATAGACATCACCAGACGCTGGGTTTCGTCCCTGGTGATGCTCTGCCAGGCCTCTGCTGCAACTGTCTTCAGTTCCTGCTTGTTCTTGGGGCATTTTCCCTTCAGTTTTGTCTTTAGCAAGTGAAATGCATGCTCAATTGGATTTAGGTCAGGTGATTGACTTGGCCATTGCAGAACATTCCACTCCTTTACACTTAAAAAAAACTCTGGTTGCTTTCGCAGTATGCTTTGGGTCATTGTCCATCTGCACTGTGAAGCGCCGTCCTATGAGTTCTGAAGCATTTGGCTGAATCTGAGCAGATAATATTGCCAGAAACACTTCAGAATTCATCCTACTGCTTTTGTCAGCAGTCACATCATCGATAAATACAAGGGAACCAGTTCCATTGGCAGCCATACATGCCCACGCCATAACACTACCTCCACCATGCTTCACTGATGAGGTGGTATGCTTTGGATCATGAGCAGTTCCTTCCCTTCTCCATACTCTTCTCTTCCCATCATTCTGGTACAAGTTGATCTTGGTCTCATCTGTCCATAGGATGTTGTTCCAGAACTGTACAGGCTCTTTTAGATGTTTTTTGGCAAACTCTAATCTGGTCTTCCTGTTTTTGAGACTCACCAATGGTTTACATCTTGTGGTGAACCCTCTGTATTTACTCTGGTGAAGTCTTCTCTTAATTTTTGACTTTGACACAGATACGCCTACCTCCTGGAGAGTGTTCTTGATCTGGCCAACTGTTGTGAAGGGGTTTTTCTTCACCAGGGAAAGAATTCTTCTGTCATCCACCACAGTTGTTTTCCGTGGTCTTCCGGGTCTTTTGGTGTTGCTGAGCTCACCAGTGCGTTCTTTCTTTTTAAGAATGTACCAAACAGTTGATTTGGCCACACCTAATGTTTTTGCTATCTCTCTGATAGGTTTGTTTTGATTTTTCAGCCTAACAATGGCTTGCTTCACTGATGGTGACAGCTCTTTGGACTTCATATTGAGAGTTGATAGCAACAGATTCCAAACACAAATACCATACTTGAAATGAACTCTAGACCTTTTATCTGCTCCTTGTCAATGAAATAACGAACTCCCATGAGGGAATAACATACACCTGGCCATTGAACAGCTGAGCAGCCAATTGTCCAATTACTTTTGGTCCCTTAAAAAGGGGGGGGGGGGCACATATCAAATGTGTTGTAATTCCTACACCGTTCACCTGATTTGGATGTAAATACCCTGAAATTAAAGCTGAAAGTCTGCACTTAAAGCACATCTTGATTGTTTCATTTCAAATCCATTGTGGTGGTATACAGAGCCAAAATGATGAAAAATGTGTCAATGTCCAAATATTTATAGACCTAACTGTATATCCTCATAATTGTCTATGAATTCGTATCAATTAGATACTCTTTGGCCTTGTTTTTATTTAGCCTACTTATTCTGAAAGAGTTGAGATCATTATTTTCGCTAGCAAGATCTCATTCGATTATTAATTCCCATTAAGCCTATACCAGCAGGCACAATTAAAGAAATGTGATCTGATTGATTGGGGTAATGAGGCACTTAAGATGAGCCTATACATTTCCCCAAAACTTAGCTTCAACCCTTACGACGAACGGGGCCCAGGTCACTGATCTATATGGCGTGAAATTAGTGCCAGGAGAGCGAGCTCTGTAAAAACGATTTGTAACTTTCAAAAAAGGATTTGTGTCTCTGTAGAAAATGATTCGTGTACTTGCAAAAAAAAGTTTTGTGTCTCCGTAGAAGAAGGAAAGATTTGTGTACTTGCAAAAAAAGATTTGTAACTTGCAAAAAAGATTTGTGTACTTGTAAAAAAAAGTTGTGTCTCCGTAGAAGAAAAAGATTCGTGTACTTGTAAAAAAAAGTTTTGTGTCTCCGTAGAAGAAAAAGATTCGTGTACTTGTAAAAAAAAGTTTTGTGTCTCCGTAGAAGAAAAAGATTTGTGTACTTGTAAAAAAAAGTTTTGTGTCTCCGTAGAAGGCGGGAACACTGCTCCCAAAACCATCTAAGCCAATCAAATATAGCCATTTCTGTGTCTAGTATCATTAGACATTTTCGTCTGTCTATCACACAAAGAACGTCAGCGAATAAGAACAAAACTGGAATGCTGATGATTTCAATGGCGAGTCATTTGGTAAGTAGTTCAAAATATCCATGGGCATGTATCTTTAATGCAACATTTAAAGATTATTCGGTTAGCACACTCTTAACAGTATAAATTAATGGATAAGAGTCGTAGTAAGTTACATTTACATTACATTTAATCATTTAGCAGACGCTCTTATCCAGAGCGACTTACAGTAAGTACAGGGACATTCCCCCGAGGCAAGTAAGGTGAAGTGCCACAAGGACACAACGCCATTTGACACGGCCAGGAATCGAACCAGCGACCTTCTGATTACTAGCCCGATTCTCTAACCGCTCAGCCCCTGTTGAATAGTTGAAAAGTTGAATAGTTTTTTAATGTAAATATGTATACGGATATTTAATTAGACGACCAGTCATTAAACCTAGCATTAGTTGGACAATTTGCAGCTAAATTGCAGCCGGTAAGCATCATACTAAGCGTTCACAACTTTACATGTTTTTTAATGTTGGTGTATTCGCCATGCTAAACTAAACATGAGCTGGACACACTGGATAGATCTCAAAAGTTGGCCGGGAAAGTTCAAAACTTCAAAAAGTTAAGTTAAAAATATATGGATCTTTCACTCTAGAGTGTATTATTTACTGCCAGCTTTCATTTCGAATGAAAACCTCTAAGTATATTGAGTGATTTCGCGGCAGTTCCCTGCCATTTAGCTGCACATTGTCCAACTAATGCTAGGTTTTTTTTTTTACAAGTACACGAATCTTTTTCTTCTACGGAGACACAAAACTTTTTTTTACAAGTACACACATCTTTTTCTTCTACGGAGACACAAAACTTTTTTTTACAAGTACACAAATCTTTTTCTTCTACGGAGACCCAAAACTTTTTTTTACAATTACACGAATCTTTTTTGCAAGTTACAAATCTTTTTTGCAAGTACACAAATCTTGCCTTCTACGGAGACACAAAACTTTTTTTTGCAAGTACACGAATCATTTTCTACAGAGACACAAATCTTTTTTGCAAGTTACAAATCGTTTTTACAGAGCTCGCTCTCCTGGCACTAATTTCACGCCATAGAAACGTTCCACACAGGGTTCCACATAACTTTGAATCCAAAGATCTCAAATCGCAACCTCTCCTCGCGTCATCAAAAAGCGCCCAAAACGTACGTTTGGTTAAAAGACCAGGCCATTCCGTTGGCCGAGCACCCTGCCCCTATTTGTGAAATGAAAGGTAAATTCCTCAGACATTTCTTGCAGAATACATCTGGAATTACATGGCGGATTTTGACATGGGGCTTGTCTCTTTGTCGGGTTTATTTTTCTTAAGGGTTGGTTAGCCACCGAAAATTTAAGGCAACGGGTGGGTACCGTGGACCAGCCCTGGCGTCTCAAACGAAAACCACCATAAATAATGCTTGGTCCTGCTGCAATGGAAGTAAACAGGGATGAGGCAGAACGCTGCATTGACATTGCAATCACTGCGTTAACAAATAACCAACCTGAAAAAGCCCAGCGATTTCTAGAGAAGGGACAGAGACTTTTTCCGACTGAAAAGGCTAACGGTGAGCAGTTAGACATGAATGTGGTATTACGATTATGCTGTGAGGATAGCTCAATTACTGGTGCACGCGTCGTCTGCTCCAGACCAGCATCCCAGATAGCTGGGTTAGGCCCGTTGTAACATTATAGGCTATACGTTACTTATGGCATTTACATTGTTGTCAACAAGGTAGTTCACAGCCAGTTTAATAGTTACTAATTATGTTACAAATTGCACACACTCAATCATTCTCAGCCACCAAAACCGGGCCCATAACAGCCCTGACAGCCATTATGATAGCCTACTGCCTGGATATTTCTGACCCAGTCATACAGTTAATATAGGTTTTGACTGAAACTGCCTCGCTTTCTTTCATTTGTTCTACTGTTGTTTCAGCATTGCTGGAGTTGATTGCAAAGAATGGATTTGCCCCGTGCGAAAGTAACCTCTCAGGAGCCAGTGAAAGCACAGGCACTGGTCACTCAAAGCTTGGGGAAGGTGGGAGGACATCTCAAGAAAAGGCTTCACATACCCCTTCATATACCTCAGACCAAATGGATGCAGTCAAGAGGTGTGTAGAATTCAGTACCAGCTTAATGGGCTGGTACTGAATTGCCCTGGGTTATCCTGAACTCATGCTCTCTCATGCCTCAGCCCCACCTTAACTTCACATATTCACTTAACCCTATCCCTTTGTTTCTGCAGAATAAAACAATGTAATGACTTTTATGAAATTCTTGGAGTTAAAAAAGATGCCTCTGAAGATGATCTGAAGAAGTCATACAGAAAACTTGCATTAAAATTCCATCCAGACAAAAACCAAGCACCTGGTGCAACAGAGGCATTTAAAGGTAATAGCTACTCATGTTTCCACTATTATACCCATTAGCATCCTGCCTCCCATACAAAATTGTAATTTTTCTCTACAGCCATTGGAAATGCATATGCTGTTCTGAGTCACTCTGACAAAAGGAGACAGTATGATCAGTGTGGAGAGGAAAGAAAAAACCTGTCGAGACAAGGGCAAACCAATAGGAACTTTGAGGCAGATATTTCACCCGAGGATCTCTTTAATATGTTCTTTGGGGGTGGCTTCCCATCAAGTGAGTCTTACCTGTGAAGTCAAAATTTCACTTTTATTGAACATTTCCCAGATTTTGAATGATACTACTTTGAAATTCTCAAGGTAATGCCAATGTATACAGCAACGGAAGAATGCGCTTTCAGAGACCAGAGAGAAGAGAGCGACAGAGAGATGTGAGTTTGCAGTTTTACGTATTCATTGTTGGGCTCGCAGGAGCCCAACAATGAATACGTAAAAAGTTTGGCAA